>NC_138147.1:33627913-33747913 GCF_964199315.1 Orbicella franksi
TTAACCTACAGAACCATTGTATAGTGTCTCTCTTGCAAAGCAATACTGTATCACTCATTTCTAAATTGGCAGTACATATAATTTGGAAGTTTTGTTTCAGAAACCAGAACAGAAATCTTGTCCACATTATTATTAATTAAGGGTACCAAATGTACCTCCAAAAACCTTTGGTCTTGTAAAATTTTTGTTGAATTTCATGGGTCTCCCAGTCTTGCTACTTAGCAGTCATTTGCGTCTCACAGTCTCTATTATTTCACAAAGCTGTCTCGGAGTCTCATTTTTTTGCAACATTAAGAAAGTCTCCAAGTCCTGATTTGTTTGTTTTTTTAAATGATGCCGGAATGTCTTAGAGTCTGAATGTCTTGCTCTCGCATTTAAATACTTTGAAGTCCCTGTCTCACAATTTTAATTGTCGAAATGTCTCGCGCTCATAATTATAAAGAAAAATGCTAGTTTTGTCTTCTCACAAAGTCTTGCATTTACCACTCACCACCCCTTAATTATTGTCTTTTCAGAATTTCCACCTGCTTCAGTGCTGGCTACAGTATTACTTTGCTACCATTTCTTTTCATTGTTATAGAAATAAAATTGATTGACCCCCTGGAAAATATTTTTTTGTGATCCTTTTCTCTGCTTGATCAAGAACACTTATTTTGGAAATGAACTACGTGTATATGTTTTTATTGACTTACAAATGGTTTATTTCAGCATTGCTTTGTACTAGTCACACTGAGCACACTGCCAAGGTATGGGTCAGAGGTACACGCTCTTCTTCACAGCACGTGAGGGACGTGAAGATGACCTGCGGTGGGCCCTCCACGACAGAAAGATTTCCCCTGACCTCAGGGACCCAGACACTAAGCAGACAGCTTTGCACTTGGCAGCTGCTAAGGGTCGCGTTGGCTGTGTGCGGCTTCTGATTGATGCTGGTAAGGCATGAATAGCTTATCAAATGAAAATGAAAACCCAGTGACAAGCTGCACCAGACTTAGACGGCCATAAAACTGGGGAATTCATGTCTAACATTGCTATATCTTAAAGATTGTGATCAGTCAGTTTTGTGGGGTATATTCTACAAGGAAGTTGTAAAAACGGTTTTCAGCATTCATGCAAAGAGGGTTTTAGTCCTCTTCCCACAATGCTTGGTCTCAAGGTTTTTCCTTTTTCCCTGAGCAATCTGAAATATAATAAACAAGGTGTTAGCCTTGTCTCCTCAGATCTGTTTCATGAGATAGAAATCCTCAATTTCCAAGTACTTTGTACTTCAAGGGCAAAACAGTCAGTCCATGTATCGAAGTATGGACCCCATACGCGATTGATTTTAAATGACAGTTAAAATGGTTTGTTGCAGAATACTTATTTATGAAATTATATTGTATCTTGTTCTCTTTGTGACTTGGTATAGGAGCAAAACAGAATGTACAGGAGAAGGACGGGCTCTCTCCACTTCATCTTGCTGTTTATCATGGTCATGTTAACTGTGTGAAGCTCCTGATAGATCATGGTGCTGATGTTAACTGTACATCAAGGTGATTAGTTTTCAAATTCAGTGTGTGTAATGCAAACATTATGTTCAGTCTTTACTTGTAGCTATGGCCAGTTAATCAGCAAGGTCTAATTCAAAAGTGTAAGCCTGCATGCTGGCTCGGGGCATGTATACCTGTGCTTCATAAATTGTTTCACACAATTGCCATTATCAGAACTGAGCAGAAAGCTTTAGCCCACTCTTATCAAGAAAAGAACCCGGTTAATTTAGAAAACAGTGAATGATAGTCTTCCTAACATTTATCATAGATGTGGATTTTCTAGCCTCGGTAAAATAATACAGAAAATTGGTTCATGTTTTCTACTGTGCATCCATTGACTTGTGCTTTCCAAACTCCTGTGTGCATCTTTAACTCGATAGATGTTGTGGTTCAATAAGTTTTACCCCTTGTAACAATTTTTGTTCTGGTGTATGGTAATGTATATGAAACAGAGAAAGATAATAAATTATACCAAGGGCAATATTCAACCACATAGACACATCTTTTAAAAGCATGGACCCACATTTGTTATGAATTTTTTTTATTAATTCTAAATTTAGTAGCTGTGCTCAGTTAGTTGGACAGTTGGTCGGTCAAGGCACCATCAAGTTATTTATTAATAACACAAACTGGTGGGACTTATCCTTTTGTGTGACTCTCACCACATCTGTCATCAGGTTTGGCAGCACGCCATTACATCAAGCAGCATACTTTGGACACTGTGACTGCGCACTGGTGTTACTAGCAGCTGGTGCTTTGGTTAATGTGGAGGAAGCCTGGGGCCAAACACCGTTATTTCTGGCAGCACAGAGAGCTCATAGGTTTGTTGTCTTAGGGACTGGGCTGTGGTAGTTTATAGTCTATGTACATGATTCTACAGAAGAGGGTGACAAGATCAGAACGTTGTTAATGTTGGACAAATTAAGCTCAATTTGTATTGTTGTGATCCATTATCTGTGCTCGTAAACCCAGTTTGCTTGTCATGATTGGCTGACACAGAGAAACTACCACAAATAGCACAATTTAACATCACTGGACCTGAGAAGCATAATATATTTCTTATTAGTGATGGTTTATTCTCCTAAAATGTACCTCTGCTAGCATGTGACTCAGCAAGTGCATCATGTGATACATGCTCCATACACTATTTTGCATGCGAGGATAAAAACATGAAACGGAAACACTTCTTTTTTTCTAGTGATGTAGTCAAGCTTCTATTGGAATATGGTGCATTTGTGAACCAGACAGACAAAGCTCATTACAAGACAGGCCTGCATGTGGCGTGCGAGGCGCAGAGTGTGGCTTGTGTACAGTATTTACTTGACGCTGGAGCAGACCCAAATGTACAAGCCGAGGAAGGCCGAACACCACTTCATATAGGTGGGCATGCATGTTGTCGCGTCATAATAGGTTGTTAAATATGAAAAATTCACTGTGACAGTGAATTTTTATGATACACTTACCTAGTTCCCGGACGGCTTTCTCGGAGGCCTTCATGGTCAATTCATTTTGGTGACATTTCTGTGATGGACCATGTGACATAAACGATTGACAGAACCAAAATAGTGAGGCTTAGGAACTAGGCAAATGGTCCATATTGGTGGAGTCATTTTCTTGTTGCCGTTGACAGTTACGAAAACTTTTGTCACTTGCGTACAATTAGGACAACCCTAACACCCTGGAAATGAGTGAACGACAAAGTTACAATGAAAACCCTTTCAGTGACTGAAGTGTAATGCTTCCAGGAGCATTCAATCCATAGTCAGGTTCTGATGCATTAGTATTTGTTTTTGCTGTGTTAAAAATTTATAAAGATTGAAATATTCAATATTCCTTGACAATTTCAAGTTGTGGTTTTCACTATTCCTTGACAATTAGACAATTTCATAAGCCACTATTCCATATTCATTTTTTTGCATCAACTTAAGTTGACGCTCCTTGCTTGAAATTTTACGAATGTTAGAAACAAAACATTGCCAATTTTGATTTGTTTTGCTCACATCTAGGTACACAGAGTAGACCTTTCACTTTGAGCAGGACCCTAAACTCTTTAATGGTGTTTATCCTAAAATCGTGGCCTCTCTATCTCCCAGGGGGATTCCCATATATAAAAAGGATGGGGGTGCCTGTCGTGGCTTTTAGTGGTTAAAAAAGCCGTTTTGGCACCGCTTAGGGTGCTCAGCCTCAAAAGGTCCACAGCTGGCGCTTTTGTGGTACCTTAAAGGGTATCGAGCCAAAAAAACGTCACAGAAGATAATGTCTTGTTTTGGAATTGTTACCTCTTAGGGGTGAAAAGCATTTCTAGCCACACCCACTAAACAGGATCTTTGTAGCTCTAAGGGGTTCTTCTTGAGCACCCATGTCCTTTGGGATTCCCCCATGGGCTCTATCGTTATTGTTCTGGTTACTAGTACCCCCTGTCCCTTCAACTTTTCTATCTTGAACTTAGTAACGCCCTTACAGAACATGTAACGCCCTTACAGAACATACACTGTAAATAATGAGTAGGTTTAGAAAAGATCACAGAAACCTCACCGGAGTCTTTTATTATCATTTTTTTAAATCAGTTCATTTCCTATAAACACTTCCAGGATCTTTAAGAGGTTTTTCAGATACTAAGTTCACCCAAAACCCCAGTATGAACTGGTATAAAATATAAGTCAAGGCATTATACGTTCTTTCATAATGCTTTTCCTTTGCTTTGAAGTTCTTAGAGGGGAGGAGTCAGGGCCTTTGACGCAGCTTCTGGTAGAGTATGGCGCACGGTATGATATTATGGATGACAGCGGTAACTCAGCGGAGACCATACTTCAATCATTGGTGACTCGATATGGAAATGGGCCAAATATGGAGCTGTTGGGATCATATCAGCAACTGCTACATTTATTTTGGGAAAGCCATGGTAAGAAGCTAGGGCTTTCAATATTTACTACAGAATTAATATTGTCGGTGATATGTAGTAGTATGACCCGTTGTTAAATTAGCCGCAAAACTCTTGTCGGTTAACTCTAGCATCTTCAACAAGCTCAGTTACGCGTCAGTTTGCTGAGTGCTTCGCACAATCGTACAGCGTGCTTCAACCAATCACAGGAAAGATCGGGCCTATCAGTTGAAGGCTGTGGCCAATCACAAATCAATCTTTTTCCCGCGCTTGCCGCGGTTACATGTTTCCCCGTTCTTACCACATCGTCTTCTGATTGAATGACAGCATGTTTTCCCGCTTTCACCACATCGGCTTATGATTGGATAACTACTTTTTTGCTTTGAAGGGTGACCCTTAGTGCTTTGTTCTTGGTTGCGTTGTGCTGTTCCATTTAGTCTAAAAAGTCTCTTATTGTTGTTGTTAACTTTTTTGCCTGAGTGAATTTTCTTTTCTTTGTTTTGTAGGCAAACCTAAGAGTCTGAAACGACTTTGTCGTCTGTCAATTCGCAAGTTACTTTCTCCGTGCAGTCTAGATCTTATCAATTCTCTTAGCATTCCCTCCTGCCTCAAAATGTACATTCTTCATGTGGTGGACAGCGGTAACGTGACATGATGTCGCATTAGTTTTCTGTAATATCACTTGAACAGTCATAATTTATCAACTAGGGAGTTTAAGAAAACCACGACGGCAACGATAACGGGAACGTCGCTTAACAAAATATTTAATGAGCAATACAATGGTTGTGCACGTGCGTACATTTCGTACATTTCGTACATTACGTGCGTACATTTCTTTGCCATCCTCTGCAAAACAACAACGTGAAATGACCAAATTTTGCGTTGTCTGGAGAACGTGAACCACGACGGCTAATGTTTTAATTTTCTATTTCAAATTTATCGCTGTGTTCCAGATTCAGTTTCGTGATAGTTTTGATAGTGATAAACAAGGTAAATGACTTTAGAGTATCGCAAGATTCGTAGGTAACATTTAAATTGATTTTTTAATTGACGTTGTCCTCGGCGTCGCCGTTGTAGTTACTTTAACTCCCTAATATTGACCAGTTCTTCACGTCGACTTCATTTTCAAGGTACCTTAATAACCCTCGCCTCCATTTAATTTCCTGAGTCAGCACAGGTTAGCTTTTCTTCCAAAATGAATCGAGAAATTTACTCTATGGCGTATTTATCCTTTCTTCGATTTTTAAATTTAATTTAAGTAAAGGAAGCTGTATCAAGAATTTTAACGAAAGCAAATGGCCAATGTCACATTTTGGTCGGTCACTCGGGGAATTTATTTTAAGAATTTATTGTGACGAATTTTTGTTTTTAAAAAAAAATACATAAGGGTCTTTAAAACGGTTCGCCGCGAATCGGTAGATACAAAATTGTAAATACCACATTATCTGTGGGTTTTAATGTGTGAAATAGATATATGGTTGTGGAACTCAAAGGATTAAAGGCGAAGAACGTTTCAGTGCAGAATGGCAAACAATTTTAGCAATTTCAAAATTATGTTGGCAAAGATCTCGGAAATGCTTTTGTCCATTTGTTATGAGGAAGAACGAATTCTTAGGAAGAGAAGCCTTGAAGTTGTTCAAAGAGTCATTTATTGGTGACCTCTGATGAAATAAAACAGCTGTGGGTGGATATGTTGGCTCTGCTTTATTTGCGTGATAAGTATCTAATTTCTCCTTACAATATGAAAAAAATTAAAAGCAGACAAGTGACGAGAAGAAATGAATTCATCAACTGAGTAATAATTAGGGTTTTTAGACTAGAGAAACATAATCCGTGTGGCTTGTCGTGCGTCTGATTATGATAAAGGTAAAGTCTGCATACGAGCTTAGTGGTCTATCAGGCCGGTGCTTATCTCCGGTTTCTGTAGCATGAAGAGACTAGGAGTATTTCTATTCCTCCTTGGATGGGACGCTAGTCCATCGCAGGGTTACCCCAGTGTTGAATTCGCCAGTACCCTTTGTACACCTGGGTGGAGAGAGGCACTGTCAGAGTAGTGTCGTGCCCAAGAACACAACACAATGTCCCCGACCAGCGCTCGAACCCAGACCGCTCGATCCAGAGGCGAGCGCACTAACCATGAGGCCACCGCGCCTCCCATGCATGCGTGAATTAGGTGTCTCGGTAGAAAGACGGGTACAAGACAGGTTATACCTGAAGACGAGCTACCTAGTGCCCAGTCAACTATGAGACGAACTTGGTCGAGACGGGTAATGAATTTGTCTACGAGTGTAATAGCAGGCATCTGACGAATTATGCCTCTTCATGATTACACATACTTCATCGATACAAGCTATGAGCTTTAATCCGTCTTGAAAGAACTGAGTGTTTAGTGCCAATTTAGTGAGTCTGATAATTCTTGCTGTTTTTAAACTATGCGCATAAAACGTCGCCATGGACCATGCCTCTCTACAGAATAAAAAAGGTCACTACTTTGAGGCACCATCAAGCTCTCATGAGATAACAAACAAGGAAGTCGTAAAGGTAAATTAACAATTTGAGGTTACGATCAGATGCAAAACAAGACCAATCACGACTTGGACACCTGCGTTCAGTTTTCCCGCGCGCGCCAATTACGTGTATCTGCTTCGAGTTCTCATTGCTTCATTGTACTGTTGACCCTTGCTTTCATTGGTCATTGCAATTGGATTGTTTTAGTTTGGAAAAAACCGCCCTAATAAGGGAAGTAGTTATTGACTTCCTCTTTGCTAAATGTGCTCTTTGATTACAATTGAAAGTACTTATCACAACTGTTTGAAATCGTGCTTTCAGAGTAAAATCCAAGGCTAGTTGCACAGATTAAAAGTAACCATATTACTACTCTTAATATGACTTAGTTAGCCTATAAGATCTAATACTAAATGCAGTGCAGTGAACGCTGTGCTTAATAAAACACATTACAACTTTGTAGCTTGGTTGATAATGCTGCTAGAGTTCCCGGATGGAGTTACAATAACAGCAACGCTTCGATAACCGTCAGAAGGCAAAGGGTAACCAGGCCCACTCCAACAAGTTTTCCCGGGCTAGAGCTGGGCTCCTGTACAGTAGGACTGTTTGTTCCTTCTTCGTGACTGGCCCCTGTCACAAGCCTAAAGATCGAGGTTGAATCATCCTGTGGCTTGTACGAATCCACTCCGAGTGGAGTGGGTTTTCCAGTCGCTTTATCGTAAATCATCCAATATGTGTCTGTACTGGGATCCTGATTGGACAAAAGAAATGGTTAAAAAAATATTGAAACACAAGACAACATCCATGAAGGCGGCATTACAGTGATCATAACCTCCTTATTACAGTCAGTCTGAGGCCAAATTAACTATCCATTGTACAGAGGAGGCTGCTGTAGGGGTTGGTTTTGAGTAAGAGCTGTTGTATGGAAATCGTGGCTGGCTATAAAGAGGATTGCAACTGTAAAATCAAAAAAATTCCCCTTCGTTACCCAATCCACGGTGGTCTGTAATACTTTTTAACGGAGCTACGTTACAGTTTGTGCATCTTGAAAAGTTTAGTCTAAATTTTTCAACGAAGTTCGTCTTTTAAGTAATCCGTGTCAATCTTCGCCACCCTTAACCATCCTTGTTCCTCTATGGTTTATTATTATCTCTTTGATGTTTTTTTTTTATTTTTAGGTTTCCTTCAATTTAAAGGTAATTTTGTACGTGGCCAAAATAACTCAAACTACTGTGACTGAGCTCATTTAAATCATCTTTCATTTCTACTTCTCTTGATCTCTACGGGACGAGATCATCTGTGAAAATACCAAATTCTCCTGAAGAGCATCGTAGAAAATGTATGAATTACACTGAGGAGAATTCAGATGATGAACACTTACCTGTTCAGTACCGTTCATGGAAGTAATGAAATGTCCGAGCCCACCGTAATAGGTTGAAGTCCACCTGTTGTAAGGACCATTTGTATTTTCGTTGGCGGCCTTGTTCATAATGTCCACCAGCACGGTGCCCTTTGCAACCTGCGTGGTGTATGGAGCAGGAATCGGTTTATCAACGATGGTAACATTCCAGTCCATTTCAAGCGTAACTGTGATTGCAGAGGGCGGTACCTATACGAAAGATCATGTCTTTGTTATTATACAAGATTTTTTCTAGTATAAAATTTTAAGTAACTATTCCGTTTCGAGATTGCAATCTATCGATCACTTATTTGTTGACTGCGAACATTCTAGATTTTTGTATAGAGAGAGAATAATTAACATCAACTAAAGCAGCCTGGATCGGTCGGTGTCGACTCAGAAACACAGAATTTTATAATAACCTTGATCCTCACAGTGCTGGTTTAAACTACAGAACAAAAATAAATCTAGATCTGGTGGTCAATCCCCAAGCCTGTAAATTTTTGTTAACCAGCTCAAATACCATGAAAGAATAGAAAAAAGGTTGCAAGAACACAAGAAAAACTAAGGTATCATTTAAAAAATGGACAAATTTCCTTCTTGTTTTGAGACACTGATCCTTTATTCCCGAAGTTATATTTTGCTGTAACCTGTGTGAATACTGATCGTATGCTGCATACATGTTACTTTTGACTAAAATTTCATCTCATCTTTTCCTATACAACTAATCTTCAAAAATAAAATGTAGAAATTTCTTTTGGCAGTTATTTACATAACATCGACATGGTTTTTGGCCCTTTAGAACAAACAGTTGACGCTATTTTTCCCTAGAGGTACTCACACCTTTCTATCCGGCTTACATTGTTTTTAGTTGTGCACAAATAATTCTTTTATTCTAGGAGATTTCAAGTCGACTTTTGTAATTCGTTCTTAAATTAATTTGAAACTTGTAAGGTCTGCAAGCCACTAAGTGTTAATCTATGAAAAAAGTAATATCCAGTAAGCCAGCCTTCTTCGCTTTTTCCTCATGTAGATGTTGTTTTCTGAGTTAAGATCAAGAATAAACTATGGAAGCAAGACTAGTTACAAACCTCTCCAGAAGAGGGGAATTGCTTGCAATAACCAGTCACGTTCTCGCCATGACTTGAGTAAGTCGTATAGTTGAAAATGGTGGTAGACTGATTTATAGGAACATACGAACTCACTCCACATGGAAGAGCTCCTCCGCTTTGCTGGTCAAAAAGGAACCAGTAATTACCCGTAGTAGAGTTTTGCTGTGTTCCATTCATGGCTGTTATATAATACCCAATACCTCCGTAGTACGTGCTGTCGTATTTGTTGAAAGGCCCTTGTTTGTTGTCTCCTGCTGCTTTGTTAAGGATGTCCACCAACACGGTTCCGTTCGGCACTTTTGTGACGTAACTTGCTGGTACTTATTTATTAACGACGCTGGCATTCCAGTCAATCTTCAGGGTGACTGTGATCTGTGAGAAGTACGGCATGACGCCATAAATACTGTAAATTGGGTAAATATTACACCGGAATACATAAAGCTAGGAGTTATATAAGAGCTACGTCACAATATTTTACATCTTTTTCGGATGCACAGCCAAGTCTTCACGCTTCCTGATCACGCTCTTAACCCTTTCAGCCCCGGAGAAAAACCTTATTTTTCTAAAATGATAACAGTAGATCGAAAGACCACAAGTAATATACCAGTTGAAAGGTATTGTTTGGGGCATGTATGTCCTAAATCATCACAAGAGAGATACAAAATGTCACAAATTGAATTGAGGAGTGTGCTAAGTAAAAACATTAAAACGTTCCAAAATACCTTATTTCTTGTATATACTGGGTATACCGCTTAACAATAGCTTAATTTGCAGCTCTGGGTTTGCAGATTTTTATCAGATATTAACTTGACCGTAAAATTGTAAAGTGCAAAAGTTTAAAAAACTTGAGGGGTGGTTAATCAAGTCTGATTCAGGAGGGGGGTACGATTTTATGCTTCCAATGTGAAGATCTCTCAAAGATCCTTTTGGTGTCCAAATTTGAAACGAATCGGCCAAACATTAAGCTTATTATAACACTTTGTGCCGGCACTATCGGGGCTCAACTTTTTTCCTTAGCAACCGCCAACGGCTGTTGCTTATCCCTTCTCCTGGTTGGTTTCCGTAAATTATTTCATGGGGTGAATGTCAGCAGAGTTAACGCTAAGGATCCTGACGTATGACGGCATGTTGCTATTATGGATCAAAGAAGCCTGTTGAAATGTTTTTTAGGTCGTTTTACGCGCAATTGTTGTCAGTAATAGGTTAAAAAAACTAAAAGTTATGATGATGGCGTAATAACGTAATGTCAAGTAATCAGTTGTAGTTACCATGTTTCAGACAAATTAGTTTGCTGAGTTTTTTAATCGCAGTTTTCGCCATTATACAATTCAAATTTTTCACCGCAAAGAATTCAGAAGTTGCAAAATTGTTATCACGTGATCACTTTTTTTTAACCGACGGTGCATTCCTAAAGGAAAAAGAAACGTCATTTCCAATAGGCGTGCGATATTATTCAGCCTAAATAATGATTGCAAAGAATGGGAAATAATAAATGTAAACTCGTCACATAAGATTTCCGAATAAAACACAACACGTTTTCACTAACTTGGCATCGGAACAATTCGTACTTACCTCGGAAGCGGGTTTGAGAGGACTTCTCTTTTCTCTGAGCTGGGCTGGGTCAACGAGTAATCAGACACATTATTCAAAAATTAACATTATGTTAGCCAAAGGGGAGCTAGAAAGTGTAAATGTGTCGGGAGCTATGTCTATGCTGATCCTTAATGCAGTGGAAGTTTTTTTTTGCTCAAATTCTACCGTTCAGTTCAGTACTATAATGAAAACTTTACAAGACCGTGACGGAAGGATATCAAAACAAACGAACACTACTCGACATTCTACAATGAACGCTTGACACGTCGCATAAAATACATGTACATAAAGGCCGCCAAATTATAACCAGTGTTTGCTGTCTTGCACAGAAAGGGTCGTGGGTTAGTTTCAGTCAATGTCGAAAATAACGACATGATCTAAAACGCGAAAGAACAAAGCCGGAACCCACCAAACAAAGGTCGAATTGATCGAAACGAACCGAAGTGACTGAAATAAGCAAAGGTCGTTATAGAAATCCATCTATTATTCTATGGAGTCCTATGTAGGTTATAATTTCAATGCCAAAATTATTTTATTCCTTGTCATGGATTAGAAATGCCGCCTTCGTCGCTTTTCAGAAGATAGGTATGATCCAGAGGGTATCATGGATGACAAGTATGCTCCCAAACTTGAACCTGTCTGTGCTCGCACGCCGCATTCTAGGAAACTTAGAATTTCCTTAATTTCCACGAATGTTGCTCTCGAATGCGGTCACCTTTTACATGTAAGCGACTTAATACGCGTTGTATAGTCGTGAGCTGTGTAACATGTAAATGTTATTATAAAAAAACAAACAAACAAAAATTTTGGGCATGCGTGGAAATTAAGGAAATCCTGTGTTTCTGAGAATCTGATGATACACGGCGGGACCTGTGCCTAAATATATCCAAAAAAATTTATGAGGAAGAAGTATTTTTTAGCTGGGACAGAGAATATACGAAGTTTTAGCATTTTAAAGATTTAAAAGAACTAAAAAGAAAAAAAAATAAAGTTTATGTATGAATAAATACAAGCTACACAGGATCCATTAAAAAAAGCTTGATGGATATCTGTGGATTAAACTTGCTGCCAAATGTCCGATATTCTCTCAATGTTCACGGAATTTACTTGGTTGATTTCTACGGATCACTTCAAACAGTCAATTAATATCATGGTAACTGTTACACGGAGGACTTCCGTTGTATAACGATGTATCTAGCCATGGATCTCGTCGCGTTTGATTTGATTCCAAACTGGATAATGGCTTTAAATTTTACGCCAAAAGCTACTAAATTAACTCAACACTGCTGCCATAACAACCTTTCACTTAGGATGCGTTCCTTTGGGATGATCTTGATCAGGATCAGTGATCCAAGATCACTTGGATCATGGTACATCAAAGGAACCGATGAATCCGTGACTAGAGTGGATTCGTCGGTTCCTTTGATGCACCATGACCCGAGTGATCTTGGATCACTGATCCGGATCCGGATCACCCCAAAGGAACGCATCCTTAGGCTCGATTTGCGGCGAAGCAGACGGCACGAGAGTTTGTGTCTGTGACAATTCTTTGGGTACAATCCTCTTCCCTTCCTCTAAACGATGTTTTTGTGATACTACGAAACAAGCAAAATCTTCAATCCTCTCTCTTGCACCAATCCCGTCTAGTTGTTATTGTTTATTTAAATAATTTTAAATAGTTTTCCAGACTGTTCCTTGTCTTGACAAGCCTTTTCCATCTTTATACCATCGTCAAATGCGGAACTAAACCAACGAAACCGCGGTGTCGGAAATATTTGGAAAATGTACTTTTCCACTGTGCAAACGATAATGATAACGGGTTTTGCTTACTTCGGTGATTTCATTTCGTTTCGCTCGTTTCGGTCAGCCTCGGCTGTCTTGTTTCGTTCATTTTGTTTCGGCGATTTCGTTTTGTTGTTTAGGGTTTAGTACTTGCCGAAAGTCATAACACCGTCCGCTACGGTTAGAGAGTACCGACGGATGCCACTGACTCATTAAATAGACTGAAAGTGAAAAACTCTACCTTGTATGCCGTTGGAAAAGCTGCAAAAGAAGAAAGCGAGCAATAAAGTATGAACTGGTGACATCTTCATCTCCGTTCTGTTTTAGTTCCCGCTCTCCAAAAAGGCTCTTCTCAATGGTCTTATTCGCATGTGTCTGAGCAGTCACTTTTGCGTTCGCTTATCAAGTGCTACTCTAAATAAGTGCAGCCAATCAAGAGTTGGCGAGATTACCTATACACAAAGGAACGCGATGTTGACGGTTCTAATCTCCCATTCCTTAAAAGGGAATGGATTCCTGTAGAATTTTGGCAAAAGTTTCGTTATTCCCTAAATAGCTCTGAATCAGTCAACGGAATTTATATCAGGGGGTTGATTTCCACGAAACACATCAAATTACTTTCAGCGTCAGCGCTACATGGGACGACTTTCATCACAACGATTGAGTATTGAAGATTTGGCATTTTGTGTGATGTGGCAGAAATAATGTAGGCAAACGAGGCCAGTATGGCCTACTCTAAACAAATACAACATCAGCTAACATCGAAAGCCGCTGGTGAAAAGCCTTCTCGATGGTCTCAGGTTTCTTGGTTATCATGATCAGACGTTGCTAGCGGCTTATCTTCTTATCTAAACACCGGAGTTCAATTGATTGAGTGGTAAACAGTACATGCTTAAACCTATCTATATTTCACATCTAAATTTTCTCCAATTCTTACTGGTTTAAATTGAGAACGTGACGCGATAGTGTTCATCGGCGGAGAGGCCTCCCTGCCCAGACTGCTCTTCCGAGTAAAATGCCCGGATGGATGGTACTCGTCTATGCAAATTTTTCTGTAAACAAGCGTTCTTACAGAAAGCTAGCATATTTTTTGTCCCTGAAGCGAGGTCGGGCAAATGTTTGTTTTAAGAACATCAAATTTCCGCGCGGCAACTATCAGCCGATAGTTCTTCGATAGAAACACTCTTTTGTTAAAACTGGATCAGTGATAGCTGAAATCTCAGTTTTGGCTCTAAAAGCGATCAGTTGCTGGCATTCTTGAGTCAGTTCGTTGTCCGCCAGAAAGAGTGAACCAAAACAGTTTACCGCGTCTGATAGGTAATACATACGCCAACTGACCTGGGTGAAATTTTCTCAGCATTTAATTCGTCTCGCCCGTTTAATTTGGACGAGTCGTCGGTTATGCACCAGAATTAGGGAAAGATTGTATGTTAAATCACGGCTTCATCACAGGAATCCTAAAAAATAGTCTGGTTTCCACTCCACTGATGACAGAGCAGTCGTAAAAGTGGAGGAAAAGAATAAATGAGTAGATGAGTAGGCACAAAATTAAAATATTTAAACGTTTAATAAGGGTTTATAAAGGGAAATATAACACGTTAATTTCGGGACCAGGGTAAGTGTCCGTTTAATAGAGGGTGTCCGCTTAATTGGGGTTTCACTGTATTAAGGTTAGTGGCTAAATTAAGAGAGTGACATTGGTAAAGTAAACAGTGATTTATTCCCAACGTTTTCCTATATAAAACAGATGTGATGGATATGTTGACTCTACTTTATTTGCGCAGTAAGTGTCTATTTTCTCCTTACAAAATAAAAACATTCAAAAGGAGACAGGTGATAAGAATAAAGAAACTGGGTAATAATTAACAATTATTCCACGAACGCACGTTGGATATAAGATGGTAGATAGCCAACGAGGCGCGTGACGCTAAGTTGGCTATAATCATCTGATGTACAACAAGAGCGAGTGGAATAATTCTTTCACAAAAATGCTCCCCAAATAGAGAGGACTAGACTAGAATAAAAATAAAAAAGCCCCAAAAGATCACGCGTATGCTTACCATATTTGTAGAGCATGGTATTGTTGCTCATAACCTATGATGGCTACAAGCCAATGAAAACTCTCGAGTTGCATTACTCAATGATCTAGTTTTTATTAACCAGCGATATTATACCGAAGCAAAATCCATGGGGACGGACTTGGGCAAGATTTTAGGGTGCCCGGTTATGTGTTTCAATTTGAAGACGGACACAACATAAGTGGTACGTCAAGACTCGTCAAGACGAACTATCTAGCTCTAGTGCCCAGTCTACATACATACATACATACATACTTTATTGACTTTCCCTTTAGAGGCTTTTCAAAGACAATACAATAATAATTTAAAACTACTTAAAAACTCTAAGATTCATTAAGATTAATTAACTAGAATTAGGAATCTATAAAATCCTTAATAAGTTTACGTCTAAGAGACGAACTTGGTTAAGATGGCTAATGAATTCGTCTACGCCTGTAAGCTCTCGTGTTTGGACCGGGGGCACGAGCGGCGAAGACATACACTTGAGATGAGACAAACCCCTTCCCCCGCTACATCCCTCTCAAACTCGCCCACGCGCCAAAAAGCGAAAAGACAGAAACCAGTGCTTGAATGGGAAACCCAGACCACCAGAGACCTACTCGCAGGCTATTGTTTTGACGAACTACCAATTCAAATTCTTATGAAATAACAACTATACGGAAGTCATTAAGGTAAATTAACAAATGGAACAAGGTCAAAAGGTTCGCTACACTTATTCAACTGATCACATGCAAAATCGTAACCAGTCTCGACTTGATCACGTGTAGTTGCGTCGAGTTCTCATTGGTTCATTGGGTTGTCAATGTTTGTTTTCATTGACCTTTTTGGTAAGCAATTATTGAATTCCTCATGATCAGTGTTAAGTGTAGTCCTTGAATGTACGCTTCTACAATAGAATGTGCTTATCACAACGGACGGAAAATCGTGCTTTCATCAGTAATGAAACCTTCGTTGCCCAGAACAAAAGTAACCATATTACTACTTTTTAGGTGACTTAGCTTATAAGATCTAATGCTAAATGCGGTGCAGTGAACGCTGTACTTCTTATTAAAACATATTCCAGCCTTGTAGCTTGGTTTCATAATGCTGTTAGAGTTCCTGATGGGGTTAAAAGAACAGCAACGCTTCAATACCCGCCAGAAGGCACATGGTAACCAGGCCCAATCCTACAAGTTTGCCCGGGCTAGAGTTGGGCCCCAGTACAGTTGGTGTTGCTTCTTCGTGACTGGTTCCTGTCACAAACCTAAAGATCGTGGTTGAATCATCCTGTGGCTTGTACGAATCCACTCCGAGTGGAATGGATTTTCCAGTCGCTTTATCGTAAATTATCCAGTATATACCGGAATCCTGATTGGACAAAAGAAATGGATAAAAAAAATATCAAAACACAAGACAACATCCATGAAGGCGGCATTATAGTGATCAGAATCTCCTTATTAGAGCCAGTCTGAGGCAAAATTAACTATCCATTGTACAGAGTTGGCTGCTGTAGGCACCTCTGTAGGGATTGGTTTTGAGTAAGAGCTGCTGTTTGGATCGCTACACGCTCAGGTCGACAAACTGTGGCTGGCTGCTAGGAAGACTGCACTGATGGTTAACTACAGCATGGAAAAAATGCCCCTTCGCCACCCAATCCATGATGGTCTGCAATACGTTTTAAAGGAGCTACGTTACAGTTTGTGTATCTTGAAAAGTTTAGAGAGATTTTTCAAGCTCGTTGTTTGCATCGATTTGTAATTCTTGTTAAGCTACTCCATCCTTAACCATCCTTGTTCCTTTATGGTTTGATGTCATCTCTTTGGTGTCTTTCTATCTTGGTAAACTATTTTCCGGTTTCCTTCAATTTAAAGGTAATTTTGTGCGTGGCCAGAATAACTTAAACTACGGTGACTGGGCTACTTTAAATCATCTTTCTTCTGTTGATCTTTACGAGAAGAGATAACATCTGAAAATACTAAATTCTTCTGAGGAGCATCGCAAAAAATGTATGAATTACATTCAGGAGAATTCAGATGTTCAACACGCACCTGTTCAGTACCGTTCATGGAAGTAATGAGATGTCCGTGTCCACCGTAATAAGTGGAAGTCCACCTATTGTAAGGGCCATTCTTATTTTCGTTGGCGGCCTTGTTCACAATGTCCACGAGAACAGTGTCCTTCGCAACCTGCGTGGTGTAGGAAGCAGGAATCGGTTTGCCAACACTGGTAATATTCCAGTCCATTTCAAGGGTAACTGTGATCGCAGGGGGTGGAACCTGTACAAAATAGCATGGTTTTGGTATTGAGAACAACTTATGTAATTTAAATAAATATTAGTTAAGGAGTTCATGATAGTGGAAGTTTCAGTGGTGATAGAGAGAGGGAGGAAGATAAAGTTAGTGGTGGTTGTAGTGGAGGAGGAAGTAGCGACATTGTTGATGGTAGTGGCCTTTTCTAAGATTGCAGTAGTAGAAGGGGTGATGGCGGTGTTATGGAGATGGTATTGTCGGCGAAAACGGTGATGGTAATGGTGGCGGGATATTGTAAAAGAGGAGTTAGTAGTGATCAGGGTGATGTTGGTTCGGTTGGGCTTGTGTTTGTCGTCATGATGCAGGTATACGTAATAGCGGACTAACAGTCTTTGCGGTAATTGAGGCGATGGTTTTTATGCAGGCCGAGAATATAATTTTAACTAGAGGATTTCAGAGTTAAGGTCCTGAATTAAGAATTACAACAAGACTAGTCACCAACCTGTTCTTGGGGAGGAAAAGTCTTGCAATACCCAGTGACGGTGCCGTTGTGACCACTTGAGTAAGTCGTATACCGAAAAATGGTGGTAGACTGGTTTACAGGAACGTACGAACTCACTCCACATGGAAGAGCGCCTCCACTTTGCCCGTCAAAAAGCGACCAGTAGTAACCAATAGCAGAGTTCTGTTGTGTGCCATTCATGGCCGTTATCGAGTATCCCAGACCACCAAAGTACTTGCTTTCGTATTTGTTAAAAGGCCCTTGTTTGTTGTCCGCTGCTGCTTTGTTAAGGATGTCCACCAACACTGTTCCGTTCTGCACGTTTGTGACGTAACTGGCTGGTACTTCTTTATTAATGACGCTGACATTCCAGTCAATCTTCAGGGTGACTGTTATCTGTGAGAAGTGAGGCCATCAATATACAAAATGTGGCAGAAATATTCAGTTCGGATTATTACATTATCACAATATTTTCAGTCTTTTTCTGATCTACTATCAATCCTACACGCCCTCGCGCTATTATGATTTTTCCTGAGCAACCGCAATGGTCAGTTACGTCTCTTGCTCTCCCTGGTTACTCAAAACCGTCATCAGCAATCGAACTCGTTTCCGGTGATTTATGAAACTGAGCCCGTGAATTTCAGCGGAGTGGAACGTGACGTATCCTTGAGGCAATAGCACGAGGTCCAAAGATTGACTATAGACAAGAGAAGACTAAGGTAAGAGGTACCTTGATCGCTTCTTCTCATAGACGATTGTAGATATGGCTTTTTCAGGCCCTTTTTAGGCACCGCTAGTTTTTTAATTCAGTATTCGATTCAAAAAGTCATGGAACGCTTGATGATATTTACTTAAGGACGTTCGCACAAAAATTTTCCAAGATCGTTTCTTTTTCAGACAGTGAAAAAAAAAAAAAAAAAATTGGGGAACACCGATTTCGTTTTGGAGAGAACATGCCCGGAAGAACACCCTAAATCTGAAAGACTCGGGCTTCGTTAGCGTATAAGGCCACAGTTTCTGTAAGCCCCAAAATATTGCAATTAGATCTTGGAAGTGAAATGTTCTCTGCCAAATATTGTTTAAGTGGATCTATTAAGTGAATTTAGACAGCTGGTGAGGTTCCTTGAAGAAAAAGTTCGCATTTAGCGACCATACTTTCACGCGCCTGGCAACTGTCGCAAGATGGCAGGATTCGATGTCTCGTGGACAGAAAGCTTGAGAAATTTTTTTAACTTCCAACATTGATTTTTTTGTTCATTTTGGACAATGTGGAGATAATTGTAAATAAAATCTGTTTCTGGAAAGAAGAGTAAGGGTCATCGAACGTCCAAGATCGTTAAATCCAGGCAAAGCTATAGCAATGGCCATCTAGCCTATCATTGTTCATTTTATTACATAGCGCGCGTTCTCATGCATGACGTGGCTTGTAAATTTGCGTGCGCAGTAAGGATGCTCATAAATAATTAGCGAAGGATTCAAAAGTTGCAAATTCGACACTTGTTTTTAGGTCTTGACCGAAACTGACGATCCATGCCTAAAGCAAACAAAAGCGTCCGGGATCAATATCGTTCCATGTGAATAGAAAATGAATCGAAAACTTGTCAGCATAATTGAGATTTTTCGAAAAAAAGACACTTTTGTTCCGAAAGTAGACACGGGAGCAATTTGCACTTACCTCAGAAGCGGGTACTTGGGAGCTTCTTTTTTCTCTTAAGTGGGCTGAAAGTATGAGCAAATTCTCAATGAAGAATCAGACAGATTATTAAAAAAATTTACATAATTTCAGCGAAACGGTTAGGGGTCTAAAAGGTGCAAATGACGCTAATGAATAACAAATTCGTTTAGGACTTCGGAAGAAAACTTTCGATTTCATTGCCCATCCGGAAGCATGTTCCAAGTATTGCTCAAATTCTATCTTTCAAATAAGAAGCTTAAGTTTAGTTAATACACTTAACAAGACGAAAGATCGTCAAAGGAGAGCAACTCAATTTTGGATCCATCATGCTTGAATAAATTAAAGGCCTTTGTATTACAACTATTGTTTGTTGTCTTGCAAGAAAGGGTTATTAACTTTAGACAGTTCTAGTTTGTTGGCTTCGATCGGAAATAACACTGGTGGGTAGTATCGGCAACGAGTGCTAAACTTACTGAGCATAAAGTTTAAAAGTATACCTTGACTGCTGATAAAAAAGCTGCAGAAGAAGAATACGAGCGAAATAACTGATGCTGTCTTCATCTCTTTTGGTTTTCGCTCCCGGCCAAATAAAGCTGTTATCAGTAGATGTCTTATTCACAAATGTGGGAGTTGTCACTGTTGTGTTCGCTCATAAATTAAAGTGCCACTCAGTATTGCTGGAGCCAATCAAGAATTGACACGATTACGTAATGAATGCGGATGGTTTTCTCGCAGACAAGCCCCCTCCCCTCCTCGAATACCCTTTTAGGAGGAAAGTTCTCCCATACAAAGCTCTATCAAGAGATTATAATCTCTTGGCTCTATGGGCATTTGCCGTCGTGAAGCGTAGCGCTTTAATTTCGTGTTGTGTAGTCTGAGAAAGGGTGGAATATTTGGTTCTAGTCTAGGATAGGATTGGAAGATTGAGCTGAACAAGGTCTGGAATAGTAGCGGAGCTTCAGACACAACGACACGAAACAAAACCAAGGTTGCTTGAGTTAATTAAAATAAGCCAGATTAAATAAACTACTCAAGAGCCTTTGAAATCACACAAATGTGTGTAACATTCCATCCTGCCTCAAAAAGTGCATTCTTCATGTGGTGGACAGCGGCAACGTGACATGATGTCGAATTAGTTTTCTGTAATATCACTCGAACAGTCATAATTAATCAATTAGGGAGTTTAAGAGGCCCTGCGCCTAAGAACCGACCGATGATTTCCGGCTAAAAAATAAAATCGGCCGATTTTTATCTCCCAAGTAGAGGTTACCGAATACTATTTAAAAATGAATTTCTTTTGTTTCAGTTTCGCTTTAAACCAAAAATATCGAGCCGCAAACTTTTTCCGTCTGATAGCAGCAAAATCAGGCCGAAAATAAGGCCCCGCAAAATACTGTTCAGAAATTACTATCGCAACGCAAAATAATGAGAAAACTACACAGTGTTGAAGAAAAAGGCCTTTTAATGCAATATCATTCGATAAACATCAAAAAACTGCCGAAGCGACTAAAAAATAAAGTTTCAAATGTTGCATACTAAATTAGATGGAGCGTTGGAGCTGATTTTAAAATAATTATTTCTCAAAAGTTCAACGCTTTTGAAAGCAATCACAGTGATGAATTAGACATTGGAGGGATACACATCACGTCTCTGGAAAAACATTTTTCGGCCAAAGTATATTGACCTTGTACAAAGCGTTCAAAGTTACCGTGTTTACCGTTATCCTGCTACTTCGGCGAAACACTTCTCTTTTGCCAATACGGCCGTGGATAGCGTGTTAAACGCCACTTTAAACCTTGCTAGGCATTCAAAGACCATCCTGAGTAGAAGGATGTAGAATTGAAAGAGAAAGGAAGATGAAAAATACGCAGAAAAAGAAAATAACTCGAAATTACCATCTGCTAACGAAAGTTGAATCTGAAAAATGTCGTCGCGTGACAGCGGCCATTGACGTCATTTGTCACGTCAAGTCGTAAGAGCGTGGGAAAACGAGTCTGCAATGTCCTTTGGGCGGTCAGCGGCTGGGGATCTAGTCGTGACCCCATAACTCAGATCACGCTGCGGCCAAAACGGTGTGGCGGTTGGGGAAGTTTTTCTTTTTGAGTGACCATCATTTGTGAAAAATAACATAACAATGTTCCACTTAACGTTTTCTGGCCGGGAAAATTGTTTCTCTATTTGTGCATTCGTTTGGATTCCGCCGCTATTTGTACAAATGAGGTCAATGGCCGCTGTCACGCGACGACATTTTCCAGATTCAACTTTCGTTAGCAGATGGTAATTTCGAGTTATTTTCTTTTTCTGCGTAATTTTCATCTTCCTTTCTCTTTCAATTCTACATCCTTCTATTCAGGATGGTCTTTGAACGCCTAGCAAGGTTTAAAGTGGCGTTTAACACGCTATCCACGGCCGTATTGGCAAAAGAGAAGTGTTTCGCCGAAGTAGCAGGATAACGGTAAACACGGTAACTTTGAACGCTTTGTACAAGGTCAATATACTTTGGCCGAAAAATGTTTTTCCAGGGACGTGATGTGTATCCCTCCAATGTCTAATTCATCACTGTGATTGCTTTCAAAAGCGTTGAACTTTTGAGAAATAATTATTTTAAAATCAGCTCCAACGCTCCATCTAATTTAGTATGCAACATTTGAAACTTTATTTTTTAGTCGCTTCGGCAGTTTTTTGATGTTTATCGAATGATATTACATTAAAAGGCCTCTTTCTTCAACACTGTGTAGTTTTCTCATTATTTTGCGTTGCGATAGTAATTTCTGAACAGTATTTTGCGGGGCCTTATTTTCGGCCTGATTTTGCTGCTATCAGACGGAGAAAGTTTGCGGCTCGATATTTTTGGTTTAAAGCGAAACTGAAACAAAAGAAATTCATTTTTAAATAGTATTCGGTAACCTCTACTTGGGAGATAAAAATCGGCCGATTTTATTTTTTAGCCGGAAATCATCGGTCGTTTCTTAGGCGCAGGGCCTCTTAAGAAAACGATGGCAACGACAACGGGAACGTAGCAAAAGAGTTAATGGACAATAAAATGGCTCTGCACATACGTTAGAATTCTTGGTACATTTCTTTGCCGTCCTCTGCAAAACAACAACGTGAAATGACCAAATTTTGCGTTGTCTGGAGAACGTGAACCACGACGGCTAATTTTTTAAATTTCTATTTCAAATTTATCGCTGTGTTCCAGATTCAGTTTCGTGATAGTGTTTACAGTGATAAAAAAGTAAATGACTTTAGAGTATCGCGAGATTCGTAGGTAAATTTACATTAATTTTTTGATTGACGTTGTCCTCCGCGTCGCCGTCGTGGTTACTTAAACTCTCTAAATGTTGATCAGTTCCTTTTCAAGTTACCTTCCTAGGCCTGGCCTCCATTTAAAAAACCTGAGTCAGTACAGGTTAGCTTTTCTTCCAAAATGAATCGATAAATTTACTCTATAGCGTATTTATCCTTTCTTCTTCGATTTTTAAATTTAATTTAAGTAAAGGAAACTGTATGAAGAATTTTAAGGAACGCAAATGGCCAACGTTACATTCTGGTCGTTCACTCGGGGAATTTATTTTAAGAATTTATTGTCACGAATTTTTGTTTTAAAAAAGAATACATAAGGGTCTTTAACACGGTTCGCCGCGAATCCGTAGATGCAAAATTGTAAATACCACATGTATCTGTGGGTTTTAATGCGTGAAATAAATATATGATTGTGGGACTCAAAGGACTAAAGGCGAAGAACTTTTCAGTGCAGAATGGCAAACAATTTAAGTACTTTCAAAATTATGTTGGCGAAGATCTCGGAATGCTTTTGACGTTTTATTACGAGCAAGAACGATTTCTTTAGAAGAGAAGCCTTAAAGCTGTTCAAAGAGTTATTTATTGGGGACATCTGATGAAATAAAACAGCTCTTTGGATATGTTGGCTCCACTTTATTTGCGTGATAAATATCTAATTTCTCCTTACAAGTGATGAGAAGAAAGGAATTCATCAACTGAGTAATAATTAGGGTTTTTAAACTAGAGAAGCATAATCCATGTGGATTGTAGTGCGTCTGATTATGATAAAGTTAAAGTCTGCATACGAGCTTAGTGGCCCATCAGGCCGGCACTTATCTCCGGTTTCTGTAGCATGAAGCGACTGGGAGTATTTCTACTCCCCCCTGGCTGGGATGCTAGTCCATCGCAGGGTTACCCCCAGCATTAAGTTCACCGGTACCCATTTATACACCTGGGTGGAGAGAGGCACTGTCAGAGTAAAGTTACTTGCCCAAGAACACAACACAATGTACCCGGCCAGGGCTCGAACCCAGGCCGCTCGATCCAGAGGCGAGCGCACTAACCATGAGGTCACCGCGCCTCCCATGCATGAGTGAATTGTGTGTCTCGATATAAAGACGGGCAAAAGACAGGTTATACCTGAAGACGAGCTACCTAGTGCCCAGTCTTGAACGGCAACTTAATTAGAGACGAACTTGGTTGAGACGGGTTTTGAATTCGTCTACGTGCGTAAAGCCAGGCATTTGACGAATTACTAATTATGCTTCTTCATGATTACACATATTTCATCGGTACAAGCTTTAGTTTGTCTTGAAAAAACTGAGGGTTAGTACCGATTTAGTGAGTCCAATATATTTTTGTTTCTTTTTAACTATGCACATAAAACGTCTTGATGGACTATGCATCTCTGGAATAAAAAAAAGGTTATTGTTTTGATGCAAAATCAAATTTTCGTGAACTAACAAAGAGAAGGGAAGTCATAAAGGTAAATTAACAATTTGAGATTCAAGATTTTCTTTCCATCCATTCAACGATCAGATGCAAAACCAAACCAATCACGACTTGGTCACCCGCGTTCAGTTTTCCCATGCTCGCCGATTACGTGTATCTGCTTCGAGTTCTCAATGGCTCATTGTGCTGTTAACCCTTGTTGTCATTGGTCGTAATTGCTTTGTTTTAGTTTGGAAAAGTGCCCTAATAAGGCAGGCAGGTATTGACTTCCTCATTGTTAAATGTGCTTTTTGATTATACTGGAAAGTGCTTATTACAACTGTTTGAAATCGTGCTTTCAGAATAAAATCCAAGGCTAGCTGCACTGCAGATTAAACTGAGTAACCATATTACTACTCTAAAGCTGACTTAATAATTTAGCTTATAAGATCTAATACTAAATGCAGTGCAGTGAAAGCTGCGCTTTCTATTAAAACATATTGCAGCATTTTAGCTTGGTTTCATAATGACACCCTAGTTGCACAGATTAAAGATAACCATACTGCTACTCTTAAGCTGACTTAGCCAATAAAATCTAGTACTAAATGCAGAACAAAGCAAACTGTGCTTAATAAAACACATTGCAACTTTGTAGCTTGGTTCATAATGTTGCTAGAGTTCCCGGATGGAGTTACAATAACAGCAACGCTTCATTAACTGCCAGAAGGCAAAGGGCAACCATGCCCACTCCAACAAATTTGCCCGGGCTAGAGCTCGAATCCCCTTCAGTAGGAATGGTTGTTGCTGTTGGTGTTGCTTCTTCGTGACTGGCCCCTGTCACAAGCCTAAAGATCGTAGTTGAATCATCCTGTGGCTTGTACGAATCTACTCCGAGTGGAGTGAGTTTTCCGGTCGCTTTATCGTAAATCATCCAATATGTGTCTGTACTGGGATCCTGATTGGACAAAAGGAATGGATGAAAAACTATCAAAACACAGGACAACATCCATGAAGACGGCATGACAGTGATCAGAATCTCCCCATTACAGCCAGTCTGGGGCAAAATTAATTATTCATTGTACAGAGGTGGCTGCTGCAGGGGATGGTTTTGAATAAGAGTTGCTGTATGAAAATCGTGGCTGGCTGTAAAGAGGACTACAACTGCAACATCGAAAAAATGCCCCTTCGCCACCCAATCCACGATGGTTTGTGATACTTTTTAACGGAGCTACCTTACAGTTTGCATCTTGAAAGTTTAGGGTAAATTGTTTAAGTTCGTCTTTCAATTAGTAATCTGTGTTAATCTTCTCCACCCTTAACCATCCTAGCTTGTTCCTTTATGATTTATTATTATCTATTTGATTTTTTTTTTTATCTCAGTAAACTACTATTTTTAAGTTTCCTTTAATTTAAAGGTAATTTGGTACGTGGCCAAAATAACTCAAAATACTGTGGCTGAGCTCCTTTAAATCATCTTTCATTTCTACTTCTCTTGATCTTTACGAGACGAGATCATCTGTGAAAATACCAAATTCTCCTGAGGAGCATCGTAGAAAATGTATGAATTACACTGAGGAGAATTCAGATTATGAACACATACCTGTTCAGTACCATTCATGGAAGTAATGAAATGTCCGAGCCCACCGTAATAGGTTGAAGTCCACCTATTGTAAGGGCCATTCTTATTTTCGTTGGCGGCCTTGTTCACAATGTCCACGAGAACAGTGTCCTTCGCAACCTGCGTGGTGTAGGAAGCAGGAATCGGTTTGCCAACACTGGTAATATTCCAGTCCATTTCAAGGGTAACTGTGATCGCAGGGGGTGGAACCTGTAAAATATAGCATGGTTTTGGTATTGAGAACAACTTATGTAATTTAAATAGATATTAATTAAGGAGTTCATGATAGTGGAGGTTTCAGCGGTGATAGAGAGAGGGAGGAAGATAAAGTTAGTGGTGGTTGTAGTGGAGGAGGAAGTAGCGACATTGTTGATAGCAGTGGCCTTTTCCAAGGTGGCAGTAGTAGAAGGGATGATGGCGGTGTTATGGAGGTGGTATTAACGGCGAAAACTGTGATAATAAAGGTGGAGGATTGTAAAAGAGGAGTTAGTAGTGATCAGGGTGATGTTGGTTCGATTGGTCCTGTGTTTGTCGTCATGATGCAAGTGTACGTAATAGCGGACTAGAAATGTGCAGTAATTGAGGCGATGGTTTTTATGCAGGCAGAGAATGTCGTTTAACTAGAGGATTTCAGAGTTAAGGTCCTGAATTAAGAATTACTGACAACAAGACTAGTCACCAACCTGTTCTTGGAGAGGAAAAGTCTTGCAATATCCAGTGACGGTATCGTTGTGACTCGAGTAAGTCGTATACCGAAAAATGGTGGTAGACTGGTTTACAGGAACGTACGAACTCACTCCGCATGGAAGAGCGCCTCCACTTTGCTCGTCAAAAAGAAACCAGTAATAACCAGTAGTAGAGTTCTGTTGTGTGCCATTCATGGCCGTTATCGAGTATCCCAGACCACCAAAGTACTTGCTTTCGTATTTGTTAAAAGGCCCTTGTTTGTTGTCCGCTGCTGCTTTGTTAAGGATGTCCACCAACACTGTTCCGTTCTGCACATTTGTGACGTAACTGGCTGGTACTTCTTTATTAATGACGCTGACATTCCAGTCAATCTTCAGGGTGACTGTTATCTGTGAGAAGTGAGGTCATAAATATATGGAATGTGGTAGAAATATTCCGGATTATTACATTCTCAAAATATTTTGAGTCTTTTTCTGATGTTCTGTCATGCCTACACGCTTCACGCTATTATGATTTTTCCTGAGCAACCGCAATGGTCAGTTACGTCTCTTCACTCTCCCTGGTTACTCAAAACCGTCATCAGCAATCGAACTCGTTTCCGGGAATTTATGAAACTGAGCCCGTGAATTTCAGCGGAGTGGAACGTGACGTATCCTTGAGGCAATCGCACGACGTCCAAAGATTGACTATAGACAAGAGACGGTTAAGGTAAGAGTGATCTTGATCGCTTCTTCTCTCACATGATTGTAGATATGGCTTTTTCAAGCCCTTTTTACGTACCGCTAGTTTCTCTTTTTTGATTCAGTCTTCGATTCAAAAAAGTCACGGAACACTTGATGATATTTACTTAGAGGAGCGCAGTCACGGTATTTTGAGTTATTTTAGCCACAAAATTACCTTTAAATGGTAGGAAACCTGAAAATAACCGTTTAATAAGATAGAAAAACACCAAAGACATTACGATAAACCGAAAAGGAACAAGGATGGCTAAGGATGGAGAATATTAACACGGATTACAAACGACGAATTTGAAAAATTGAGGCTAAACTTTTCAATATGCCCAAACCGTGGCTGTGCTCCTTGAAGGCGAAGGATTCAAAAGTTGCAAATTCGATATCACGTGATCACTTGTTTTTAAGTCGTGACTGAAACCGACGATCCATGCCTAAAGCAACAATATCATGAAGACTGGACGGCATTACAGGGATAAATATCATTCCATCTGAATAGGACATGAATCGAAAACTTGTCAGCATAATTAAGATTTCTCGAAAACAAACACTTTTTCCGACAGTAGACACGGGAGCAATTTGCACTTACCTCAGAAGCGGGTACTTGGGAGCTTCTTTTTTCTCTTAAGTGGGCTGAAAGTATGAGCAAATTCTCAATGAAGAATCAGACAGATTATTAAAAAATTAACATAATTTCAGCGAAACGGTTAGGGGTCTAAAAAGTGCAAATGACGCTAATGAATAACAAATTCGTTTAGGACTTCGGAAGAAAACCTTCTTTATATGTTTAAAGAGTCGCTTTCCAGGAAAATGACATATCTATATGTTTAAAGAGTAACTTTCTAGGAAAATGACATACTTAAAGTTACTCTCAGATCCTTTCTGTATAAATTGCAGGAAGCTGAACTTTAGATATGGATTGAACTGCTCTTACTGATTCAGTTCAATGCACTGATAAGCGCCAATGCCGTGTTGGGATGACGAATTTGCGGGCGGAACTTTGTTGTTATTGCTCGATATTTTTGAGCTGTTTTACAAGTTAAATGAATAACAAGTTTACATTTCTGATGAGTAATCAACTTTGTTTTAACCAATCAGAATGTTTCATATTTCGGTGCTACGTTAAAATTCAAATTTAGAGGTTATGATGCTGCTGGGCTTCTAAGACGGCTAGTCACGAATAAAGGTGACTCAGTGAAATAATTACATTTAGGATGAGGAGGAGAGTTAGTTGAAGAAGGAAAAACGTTTGGACAGCAGACTGCCAAGATAATCGAGAATTTATCGATCGCTTGTCAAGTTGAAGCCATCCATACTATGCAGTACTGAGTAATAAAATAAGTGTGCCTGCTGCAAGTATGGCATCGGTCCAGTGGACATGCTCACAAATCCTATTCACCAATCCCCTCGCGGCTTCGCCGCTCGACTTTACGACTTCGCTGCCAAAACAAAAACACTCGCACGCGAAATCCCGCCACCTACGCAGGCTAGGGAATCGAACCCGTGCCACATTGGTGAGAGGCGAGCGCTCTCCGCTACGCCATCCCTGCATGCGTGTAATATTTGTAGAAATTAACGAAATCTTACATTTCAAAGAACGAGGTCATTAAAACTGTACTGCCAATACCTCTGAAAAATGACAATAGTATTTTAAAGCAATATATTGAAACTAGTTCACTCTTTGTATTAAAATGACTGGTTACACGACAAAATTCCATAAAACGTTTGCTGGATTTCTCTGAAATGTCGCCAAAATTTCCGGTATTCTCTGAATGTCTACGGAATATGTGGTTGCAGTTTCCACGAATCACATCAAATTACAATCATGGTCACACTACGCGAGAAGACTAGCTACTTTTATTACGGTTTCTGCCGTCATCAACTGATCTTCTCTTGTTTTAATTGATCTCGCATCCGACAAATTTACCATTCTCCCGCCAAAAACTACCAAATTAACTCAACATTGTCGCCAACGAAACCTTTCATCTAGGGCTTGGTTTGCGGCGAAGCAGATGACGTGAGTAGCTGACCATTTGTAGGGCACAATTTTAATCCAGCTCCTCTCCCCTCCCCCGTTAGAAAGAGCTTTGGAACGATTGATTTTTTTGCTAAATCGCAAAACACGCCAAAGCCGTCTTCGTCGTACCAACGCCGGCCTTCTCGTTAATACTGCTGATTTAATAGTTTCCCAGACTGTTCCTATCCTAGGGGAACGTTCGTCATTTTTATTATATCGTCAAGTGCGGAACTAAATCAACGAAACTGCGTAGCGACGCGAGAGTATTTGGCAAATGGATTTTTCCGCGGTAGAAACAAGACCCGCTGTGACGTCTTCTCTGAATTACTACAACATCGAAATCAAGGAGAACTATGGTCTAAACCAGAAAACAGGATTCTGGTGGCTGAGATTTACTTTCGACTACGAGCGCGAAAAAGACATCGAAGTACGTTTAAACAACTTCAAGTACAGCGGAAGTGATGTTTGGACGCTGGAAGTTGTCAAGTGCAACTACCTGGGTATTACATGCAAAGAAGAAATGGATTCGGTCGACATGGAGGACGAGCTTGTAAACAGGCAGGAGCTTCGTCGACTAAATGAGTGCCTAGGAAGCCAAGAGAAACTCCGTAAGTACCTGGAAAGCAATATTTTGCCCCTTGTGGTGAAAAAAATCAAGTACACAAGATTCCTTCCCCAGTTTGGTTTCTTCCTGAGCCACAAGTCCAAGGACAAGCCATTGATGAGAACCTTTCGTAATGGTCTCAAGTTTCTGGGCTATCAGACGTGGTTAGACGAAGAAGACATGCCAATGGGTGGTTTGGTAGGAGCGCTCAAGGTGGCCGTCGAGAAATGCGATTGTTTCGTAGCATGGCTGAATCAGGAGTACTTTGAGAGCGATTACTGTAAAGCGGAGCTTTTGCATGCTAGAAGGAATGGGAAAATTATTATTCCCTTTGGAGTGTACGGTAAAATTAAGGAACACTTGACAGGAGAATTCGAATTCTTAACCGACCTCTACATTTATAACACAACAATATCATCCTTCTTTGAGGTCCTTCGACGCATCGACGAGTCTTTGTTCAACTTTGAGTCGCTAACAAAGTAGCAACTCGACATGACTTCGAACGAGTTATCACGGCAACTTATGCAATGTAGTATGGAGAGTATGGAGCATACTTTAAACATAACGAAACTGCAGTGATGTAGATACTTTGAAATCGTTATGGTGCATATAAAAATACATGAAAATACTATTTTTGGCGAGATTTAATTTTGAAATGTTTTGCCATTTTTTTCGTGCTTGATCCACAAAAATGTTCAAGTTTCTAGCTGACAACCAGCTGGGCGCATTAATGACACAGCCGTGTGCATGAATAACGTGGAAAATGTATCTTGTTTAATTTTTGATTGTCCGGCTTTGAAAAATAAACATAGAATAAAATGGAGTAAAGTGTGATCTCTTGAGATCTTTTGGATGTAAGATGTAAAATTAATTGCAATAAAATAAGTTATCAAAATGAATTAAAATTGCATTTAATCTTCGAATGATTTTTCTGCACCTATATTTCTAAAGAAATCCAACAGACTACAAATCAAGTCTCGAATTTATGCAAATTCACAACGCGGGCGTATATTTGAATTTTGATGTTATGAAGTCACAGCCCTGTTTGTCCGTTCACTCAAGTGGTAAGGAGAATTGCCGAGTGAGCCAACGATACAGTTATTCACCGAGACTCCCTGTAATTCGGTGTGGGTGCAGTCAAGGAGTTCGCGAGAACTGAGACAACCAACATGGCGGACACGTGTTCCTTATAATATTACCCAAGGTACTTTGTGACGTGATCAAGAAAACTTATCTAAAGAGGGAGGGGTAGGTAGTGTTTTCTTATCTTCTTGCTCTCTACATTAAATCTAGACAAGAGAGGACAAAGCGGAAAATAGTCAATCCTCACATAGGCTTATTCGTAAGGCAATCCCTCTTAAGTTATTTAATGTCACTCCAGGCTTCACAAATCCCAGGACGGTTTGGAACTTCACTCACGTGGACAAACCAAGCCACTTGTGCGCATTTTCACCCTCCACGAATAAAACGCTACGAAACGCGTGTGGTAACATTAAGAGAGGGAAGACTGTAAACCATATCCAAAAATAACCTGACAGGGACAGAATACCCCCGTGGGGTACTCCCAAGTGAGTAGATGCTCGTCGTAAAATTGGAATTAGACCCTTGAAGGAGACCAATCTGGGCTAACTCGAGCTTTGTTTGACCCATGAAAGATACCACTTTTTAAATATGAAAAAATGAAAATAAAATGAATAGGCTCGATTACCAACCGCGCTAGTAGAGTCGAATAAATGAAAGCGGGACGACAAGCATCCTCGTCATGTGGGAGTCCTCCCCCAGATACCAGCTCCCTTCATCCCCTCTTGGTTACCACTTGACTTGGAAGTTTGGGAAGTTTCACACGCGACGTAAAGCTTGCAAGCGATGTGGCGATTTCAGCCCATTTTTATCAAGATAAGCTAAATTAAGGTAAGAAATTACTCCAGGTATTTCGTCAACTATGTATTCTACTAGTTTTCTCAAAGATTTTTCTAATTGCTGATTTATTATTTGATATTTCGTTGCGTGCGTTGTCTGTACTCGCCAGCCGCCAAATGTATGATTGCTTACTCAAAATAAACAGCTGTTTAAATGCTCGTTTGTAGCCTGATACCTATTTTCAATTGCAGTAACTGATAGCTACTGATCTTAGAGACCTAAAGACTGCTCTACGGGAGATTAGACCAGCAGGTAAACTTTTCTGGAGTCAAAATGTCAGTAGACTCGATTTCCGCTAGACTGCAAAACAGTCGTATTTTTTGCGAATGCGGGCGACGGTCAATATTCGAACGAAAGGTCTGGAGTGAGTGTAAAAACGGCGAGGGAGAATGGGGGAGAGATCTGGAATTGAGTCGAGTAATCTATTGGCGATCACCACAAATAAAAGGATTGCTGTAAAAAGAATACAAGCTCCATGTCTCAGGCCAAATAGGACCAACGGAACCAACCATCTAGCGATCGCCATTGTTGACTTCGTATGGGGCTGTGTTAAATCCTGTGGTTATAATCCCTGCGGTTTGAATCCTAATGTCCGTGTGAAGTGGTTTGATCATCGTGTACGGTGTATCTTGCCATCACTTGGTCTAGCGAAGACATGGTCGTACAAATACTGCGCACCTCGTGTCTCCCAACTGAAGGCACGCCACACTGTTCTCCGGTTTCACACCTCAGTGATCGTCAATTGGGTCAAATATTTTTCCTGGCCATTCATTTATGCACACTAATGAGGCTTGAACTGTCCACTATTGTTGTGGTGAGATAAAGTTTGTTCATCAGCGTTTTCGGCCCTTTTTCAGTAGTATTCGTGTGCATGAATTTTTGTACAAGTATGCTTCCTGGGCAATTTCAAATTCTAATTTTCCATTACTTTTTGGGCTCCTTGTTGGTGTAGAAGACACAGGACACATCGCAATAGAACATCGCCCCACAAACTATTGTTTTCACTGTTTTCTTCGTTCTTTTGTCCTTTTGTTCTCTATTGTTTTCAATTTCAATTCAATTTTCAATTCAATTTTATTCCATTTGAGTTCTTGTCTTACATATAATTACAAGCAGTGCTTGCCCCCGAAACTAATCGGGGCAGCGCAAGAGTTTATATTAAAAAGGAAAGAAAGAAAAAAGTAATGAATTGCAAAAGGTACAAGTATATAATGATAAATAGTAATAAATGCAGACATACTCGAGCGACTAGAATCTTAATCTAGTGAAGCGTATTGTTCAGGTTCAAACTGAGTACTAGGGATTTTTCAAAAGTAAGCACTACGCCGAGTCGAAAAAGAAAGAAAGTTATATTTCCTTACGAATGTCGCGGTACTCTCAAGTCATTTACTTTGTTTATTACTGCCAAAACTATCACAAACTGAATCTGGGACCAGCAATAAATATGAAATAAAGATTTGAAACTATGATTAACCACCGTGGTTCACGTTCTCCAGACATGAAGAGGGTGCTAAACTTGCGGTATTTTCGTGACTGGTGAATGGCCTAATATTTTTTCCCGTGAAATGTGAAATGGCTTGTTTTTTCCTCGTGAATCGTGATTTCATTAGTAGCCGTGAACCGTAGTTTCCAAAAGAATTATGAGAAAGAAGTATTTAATTCGTCGTGAACCGTGATTTTGGTCGTGTCTTCTATCATTTTCGACGGTAATTAACATTAGTATATACCACACAAGTGAATAGTACTTTTCGCGCACGCTGATTGGCTAGCTCGGAGGTGATTAGCCAAGTACTATTTACCTCCGAGCATCGCACGGCGCGCGAATTTTTTTGTCTCACCATTTGTCGGTATATTGTCACAAATAAAGTTACTCTTTGGTCCGCTAGTTATTCAGCTTTTGTGGTATATACTAAAACAATTATTCACCTCGTAGTTGGAGTCATAATATAGGGAGCTTAAGCAACGACGACGGCGACGCCGAGGACGACGCCTAGTAAAATACGAATTTATATTTTACCAGAGAAATTCCCAACTGTCTAGACATGATTGATCATCACAGTTACATAGTTGTGTATATAACTACGATGATCAACCATGTCTTCATACCTTTCTCCGCAGTTCAAATATATGATCTTTCATATATATTCACTTGCATTCTGTCTAGATAATGTTCAACTGTTCAGTATGCCAATAGCTCTTAAAACGTGCTCAGGCTAAATATGCAATGACAGCGTTCGATTCCAAATGAAAATCAGTATTCGAAATACGAAAAATTAGCCGTTGTCGTTCGCGTTCCTTAGACTACGCAAAACTTAGTCATTTCACGTTCAGTTGTTTTGCAGAGGACAGCAAAGAAATGTGCACAGCCATTGTTCTCATTAAACCTTTTGTTTGGTGGCGTTCTCGTTGCCTTCGTCGTCGTGGTTTGCTCAAGCTTCCTAATCAGAAGCGTAGAGTGATACGATCCAGTGAAAATCAAACTGAGGTAACCATATGGCGGGGTTCCACTGCAATCGTCCTGAGAAGATGACGGCTTGTTCCAAGCTACCCTCTCTCACGCAAATTGTATTTTAAGGAAGAAATTACCTCGCATCCACGTTGAATTTTACTGTATTGTAAATGAGAGGCGTTAACCGGCAAAAAAGGCTAATTTGACAAATATTGTAGCAATCATGTCAGTAAAAGAAAACAAAGAAAATCGGCCAACTAGTCATTTAAGACACAAATAATCATTGTATAAACACATAAAGAAGGGATGATTCAATTTCATTCCCGGCAACCTCTACCAGATCAGGTATTTTGAGAAAACTGACCACACAGAAAATATCAACACAAAAACTCTTCCTAAGTACATTTCTCTGATTTGCTTTATTTCTTTGTGAGAGGAATCTGTTCAGACATGATAATTTGTTGGAATAACAGGATTTTTTACAACTCGGCTAAAGTCTACAAACGCTGCATCAAATATAACAAAATGTGTAAACACACAAGTGATAAAATAATACTATCATATCTTTATCAATACTATATAACACCTTGTTTGTCCTTCATCTTATCATTATTATACAGGAATTCTTATACTATTTTACAAGCATTACTATAATATACCTGGAAACCTTCAAATAAAATTAAACAATCATTCCAAAATGTGTGTATCAAAATGTTTATTGCATGGCCAGGGTATGGCTGTGGTAGAACACCCCAGACTAAGGGGGAAGGGGAGGGGCAGAGGAGGGGGAGGGGGAGGGGGATTGCAGTACACAGAGGAACTACCTGCATTGCTGTTCCTTTTGGCTCTGCCTACTTTAAGAACTGAAGCTTTCTTCGTCAATTTAATAGCTTTTATAATAGAGCGGTTTTCATTTGAGTGTTGAAACGTAAATGGTTTTGCACTTTCTACGCCGCACGATTGGCTTAAAAAACTTGCGCCATTTTTTTATCCAATCAGAAGTACAACCAAAACCAATTGTGATGCGTTTGAATGCATTTTCCTGCGCTTTGCGTCAGCTACCTTAATTACTTCGAGTTTTGATTTGCTTACTGTATTGTCTGTGTCCTTTGTGATTGGGTAGGGTAATTACTCTGGTTTTGTTTTTACGACACTCAATTGAAAACCACTCTACTGAGAAAAAGAAATGCTATGCAAGTGACAACCAATCCACCTGCTCCTATAGCTTCCTCTTTCTTCGGGCATCTCTTCTTTCTGCAGCCAATAGTGGGACACACACACCCTGGTCAGGGCAAGTCATGTGTCTTGCTGACAAAACAAAATCATCAGGAGAGATCCTTTCCAATGAATCTTTCGTCACTGTCCCTTTTGTGCTTGGGGGAGAGAGGAAGAGATACCCTTAGAATGAGCTTGATAGTTTTGCAGCCTCCTACACTGATATTCTCTTTGCTCATCACATATTCACAAGCAACCAAAAGAACGTATGGGATGGATCAGGCTTTTTACCAGATGGGTGTCCAGGCATCCTGTGGACGCCCACTTTTGAAAGAAAATTGTCTTATCTTTTCACATGTCACTTTATAAATTATGCATTTGAGTAGACCATTGGCACATTTTGGACACCTACTTTTCCAATTTTGGCTAAAAGCTTGGGTTAGACACTACTGGTAATATGTTTATTAACATGGGCAAGTTCGCATATTTCAAAGGGAGTTGCACAATCATTAGTCACTACCAGGCCTCAAGATTTAAGATGTCGGGTTTCAACTTTAGCAAGACTTCATGTGCTGCACTCTTGGGCAGCCCTCTTGACATAGCCACCCACATGCTTCAATTTACAGTAGATTATTACATCTGATTGACAGCTGGGCAGACATCTTCAATGACCAGAGAGAAAAATGATACCTGGGACTAAATACTTGGTGTTATGAAAACATTGTTACCATCATCATCATCATCAAATTAGAACTACTACTCTTCCCAGTAGACCACGACACCCACAATTTTTTTGCCACCTTCAGAGTGATGTTTTCGATGCTGCGAGTTTGTTTCAAACCAGTCATGTAGTACATTGAAATGCACCACGTGAGAACATTTTTTCTGTGTGGCATCATGACTTTTTCGTACTATTATGATTATTATGTTCATTCACAACATGTTTATCTTCAGGAGGAAAGCTTATTGCGCTTTTTGTCAGCCATAGAACTGTCAGCATGGCTGCTGTTTATCAGCTGAAGATAAAATATGATCAGGAGAAATTTGGACCAGTTGTTTTAGACGCAATCGACACGATAAGCTTTCCTTTTGAAGATAAACACGTTGTGAGTGAACATCGTGTAATACGAAAAAGTCATGCCACGCAGAAAAAATGTCCTCACCTGGACAGACTGTAATCTTTGCGTCTAGCAAGAAAATCAGATTCTTATGTTCCTCTGATCTGAATTACTTACTCATTGGGCATTTTTGTTTGACAGTTTCCATGGTAAACATGAATAGGCTCAGAACAGTTGTAGTAAGAATGAAAAACTTGTGCATAACCATGGTCTTTCCACCATGTACAAAGCTGGCGATTCCATGAACAGGGGAGAATGTAGAAAAGAGCAGAGTATTCCAAGCTGAGCAATGTGTAAAAATCTTGGTCCCCAAGATGTCCCTGAAAGGTGTACTTGTCTGCAATCTCCTTTACCGCATTGTTGTGTAAAAGAAGGTTATAAATCCTTGATTCACGCATGTTGCGTAGGTTTATTAAGATAACACCACTGTTAAAACCTGTGAGTCCATCTGGAGGTGGTTCACCAACTTTGGTGCCGGGATTTCTGTCGCGGTACATGTGCAAAATATGTCTGTAGACTGGCTGCTGCTCCCTTGCTAACCCAAAAATAGTGGTGGCTTTAAAGTTCTCAAAAATTGCAAACAGTTGCTTTATGTCTGTCTTGAAAAGCAGGTCTGAATCCAGTGAGATGACACGCGTCATGCTTTGGGGTAAGACATGATGTATTGCAGTGGATAAAAAGAATAAGGGTTGGTTGTAATATGAATGACTGCTGCTACTGAACAAATCCTGGAAAGAAAATAGTGTGCTACTTAATACAAGTATCAACATTTAGAAACTGACTTTCTCAAACTTACTTACCTTTATTGGAGAAATAATGGTTGCATTGGACTTTTCAAGTTAAACATGAACATATAATGGGAAGTTCATGTTGGTTGTGATAGAGGAATAATTGTTTTATCATTTTTTATTATTCTGTGAATAGTGCCCCTGCTTTCTGTTTTTCTTTTTGTGTGTGTGTGCCGAAACTTTCAGGTTTACTTGAGAATTTACTCATTCTGCATGAAGTGATAAACAGAACCTCTGGGGAAAACATAAGTACTTGGTGTACATGGAAATGAAAGTACAATGTGTTTGAAGTAAAGAGTGGAACCTCCAGTAATGGTTCTCTCTCTACAACAATTACTTTCCCCTCTCTCCTCAAGGCGGCCATTATGGGGAGGTTCAACAGGTCCATTTACAATGAGTAGTTTACCCCTCTCACAGATTTTACTCCCAAAGTTATTATTGGAGGTTCATTTGTCTGGAAGAATTACGGTCATTTTGCTCCTTGGTTAGATCGCTTCAAGTCAGTTTGCTCCAATTAAAAGTTAGATTGCTCCACACAGGCCACATTCACTACCTCAGCTAACCAAGTTGGGCTTGGCAGAGGATGAAAGAACAAGAAATAATCTATATACGCATTGGAGTGAACTGACTTGGAGCAATCTATCCGTGGAGTGAAGTGACCGGATGCCATTTGGCACCTCCAACACGATTGCCATGGAAACCTGGTCAGTATCAATCACACACCTGAATTTCTTTTGTGATTGGCTCCACCTTTTTGGAGACCTTGTCAACATCATAATATGTCACATTCAAACCATTCTTACACACTTTGCCAGCTTCATTGAATGTATCCTCACAAGTGCGTTTTCCAAGTGTATCTGCTATGATGTGAAACGACAGCTTTATGCTTGCATGCTTGCATATTGACATAACACAGCGTTTGAATCTTTTGGCTAGAGGACTTGTCTGTCCAACTTTAGCAAGTGTCATCAAGACATTGTTTTCTTGTTGTGATAAACCAGACTTAAAATCTTTTTTTCTATTCTTCTTTTCTTTACCTTTATTTACAGCAAGGTTCTCATTGGCTCCTTGACTATTTTGTTTGGTATTTTTGCCAGACTTGTTGAGGTCACTTGGTAAAGCTTTTTCTCCCACGTCTACTTTCTTCTTGGTGACTTCTTCAACATTTGCTTCGAACTCAAACGGTGATAGCTGTCCTGAATTCTTGTGCAGAATGCCATCATTCGGAATTTTGCGAAGTGTCAAGTCGTTTTCAGCTTTTTCATCATCAGCTTCTTGCAATCTTATTTTAATTTCCTTGGATTTCGGCAACGACGTCTGTGATGAATCAGTTTCTTTCCCTTTGAGTTGACTATCGTTTGAATCATTTAATGTCGAGGCACTTTTTTCGCCATTTTTCACAGGCAAAATACGCAGGCTATCTGTATCAAGTTTGTCTTCACTCTGAAGACTGTTCTGTTTTCTGTCGATATTTTTGAGACGGTGTTGTTGTGCTAAATTTCCCGCCATAAGATTTAGTTCCTGGATAGGTTGATCTTCTGGAACTGAAGAGTAGAGAAATCTACTGGCGATCACCAGAACTAAAAGAAGTCCTATAACGAGAATACGAGCTGGATGTCTCATGCAATATCGAACCAAACTTGAAGCGGCCGCCATTTTGGACTTCGTATTAGCGGTTTTAATCCCTGCCTGGGTACAGGTAATTAGGGCCAGGGGGTCGGTAGTGGGTTTCTCACAGAGATGCTTATGTGAGAAGCGTTGATAGCAAGTATGCGGTAAAAAATTAATCCTTCAACCAACTGCTATTTTTGTTATTTAAATGTAAATTTGCTTCCTCAAGAGTGTTCTCAAACGTTTTAAATTCTTTCGTTTAGTTCGCGAGTAATTCTCCCTCCCCTACTAGAAAATACCACAACAACGGTCGATCAAGAGCGGTCAGCAGCTATTTATAAAAACCAAAATGGCCGCCACGTGCAGATGCCTAAGGGTTTTCAAATTTCCAGTTAGATCGCTACTTTTACGGACGTTTTGCAGCCATGAATCTCCAGAAAGTAATGATAACATCCCCCCTTTTGATAATTACAAAGTTCAGGCGATATTAAAGAAAATCACGGGTCGTAACTTGGACAAAATATTCGCTGCACGGAGGCAAAATCTTGATGTCCCATCATACAAACTAATGACAGATGAAGAGTATTTGGAGGTAAGATATTTATTTTTTTTGGTCATCATTAGGAACTCTCAGATTTTCGAAAGATTTTCCTGCAAGTTATTAGAATAAATATTATATTAAACAGATAATAAATAATTAAATTACAATATTTAGAGAAAAAGCCACATCTTCATGTGGGTCCTATGCTATAAATTATTCTTTAAGAAATAGAATACATGTAGCGTGTTTCTATCGAGCATTAGCAACTACCAAGCTATGTTCCAGTGGAGATCTGTTAATATGATTGGTTCTTACATTGTTTTCTATTCGCCGAGAAACACAACAAGTTTTCTATGAGTCTTTTTTGTTGACTATTCGCTCATGGAGAACTTAGGCCTGTAGTCTAGTTGTTAGATAGAAACACAATTTTAAACTGTGCATATTTTCTTTGGGCTATTTTCTAATATTGTTTAGTCTTTAAGTGTACTAAATGTACTGTACCTTTAAATAACAAATAAACTGTGCCCAATCAAGAGTTTCATGTTTTATTGCCATCAATCACTGTAGCAGACCTCCCACGCAACAAAAGTTTACTTCAGGGGGGTCAAAAGGTCACGTCAATTGTGGGTTGTGATTGATGGTAGCCAAAAAATTATACTATTTTTAGTTAGGTTTTGCACTTCAGAGGATTGGTCAGTGGTTGTCATGCTGTCATGGCAGCTTTTGAGCCGGTCCTGAAAAGTGTTCCATTTTCTTCATAATGTTAGCTTTTTACTTAATTTTTTTGAATGTTACTAGTTTAAGTTTGTGACCGTCAACTATGGTATGTCATTGAAAGAGTCTGAGAGTTTGCATGTTATTGAAAGGCATAGTAGTATTAAGCTTTATATTTTAAACTCATATTAAAAGGGAATGTTTGCAATGTCTTAGGCACAACATGAAATCAAGGAGAAAGCTGCCAATGTACTTGAAATGCCACCAGTAATGGATGAGAGACAGGAGATAAATGAAGTTATTGAAGAGAATGATGAGCTAGCACATTTTTCGGAATCAAATTTTGTCTTTACAGATATCAGCACAAGTGTAGATGACAGAGTAAGAAACAAGTTTTTGTATAATTTTTTGTTTTTAAATGTGCAGTTCCAGAAAATATCCATACTCCCCCCTCCCCCACAGAAGGGTATGGGATTTCCTGGGAGTGTGGAAAGGGGGAAGGGGGATGTTTCTTTGAGACCAAAAAATCAAAAGAAATATATGGAGTTTAATTGGAATTTCCAGAGGGGTGGTGGGGGGGGGGGGGGGTCTTAGAAAAAATCCCTTCCATGGGGGAGATATGGATATTTTCTGAAACTCCACTATGTAGAGTGGTACAGTGATCACTTTGAGGAGTATTTGTGGGGCTGCTACTTGCATTTCTATATTTCTATGTTCTGTGGACACTGTTGGAGTCGACAGATGCATGTCAACACTATAAAGAAAATGTGGAAACACACAGTTAAGTGTTCTGCTGTCAGATCAGAGGAGTTGCTTGAAATTGCCTGCAAACCACTGCTCATATTCATGAAGCTTTCTCAAATTAATGTGAATAGAGGGATTCCCATCAATTTAATTTTCTTCTTGAACTATAAATGCAAGCACTAGTTACCTTTGAGAGTACTAATAATAACACTGTCAGTCTAAATTGGAAATACTTCAGTCAGCAGGAAGTATCTGAGAACCTGATTTTCACCCTTTCCTTTCCCACATTATGGGGTGGTGAATGATAAAAGCAAGACTTTGCGAGACTTCAGGTGAGACTAGCTAGCACATTTAGACTCTAGCCATTCAGACGTTCAGATGCAAACAAACAAATCAGGATTTGGAGACTTTCTTAGCCTTGCAAAAGTTTTTTTTTTTTTTTTCTTTTAAAAAAGGGTTTTAAAGGGCCATTTGCCACCCTTCATTAGCAATACAAAACAACCCACATACAATGTAGTACATAACATCTAAAGTAAGTTATCTAGAATATTATTTTATTTCCAGACAAGATCTATAACAATAAGAGAACCAAGTGGAAGGTTACGTAAAGCAACGTGGGAAGAAAGAGATAGAATGAATTTTATATACTTTCCCAAGCCCGGGAGAAAGTATGAAATGCCAGAACTTCTCAAGGATGAAGTACTTGAGGTAGTGTGAAGTTTTGTCCTGTTTATGTTACAGTTGTAAGAAACTTTGTAGTGTTTGCACTGGTTGCTAGTTAATGTTGGGTACATGTAGGTAAATACCAGAGGAGGCAAAATCTTTTACATGCATCCTCATGTAAGTTTATTCAATTTGTTACTGATTTATGACTTGCCATTAACAGGAAGAGTTATATGGATCTTAATTATGTGATATGCTTTTATTTGCTTGTTTAAATCTAAACGGGAAAGTGAAATGTAAATCGCAAAAGAAAAAGGATATCCTTTTTCATGACGTTTTAGCTGTCTGGAGAGGTGGAATTTCACATCCAGTTGGGTCAGAAACAACCCAAGCTGGAAGCCTGGGACTAGGCGGGCTGTAAAACCAAAACAAGAATTCACATATTTTGAACCAAGCAAATAGAAATTAAAAAGCAAGTGAAATATACTGGAAATTAGACACTCGTGAAAAAGCCACTGATGAGAATAGTTCTTGTAAGTGGCCACTAGAGTTGTAAGGGAAAGATGGTTGCCTAGGGGAGCTGGTGCAACTTACAATAAACATTGGTAATGCAAAAATACTACCAAATTATTATTTGTTTAATTATTACCTTGTACAATGCTGCGATAATGGCAATAACTGCATGTACACAGTACTGCATAGTGTGGTACTGGGACAGGCCCTTAATGATTAAAGAACAAATCATAATATTACAGCCAGCGGTAACATTAGCCTTAACAGTCTCACTGCAACAAAAAGTAGTGATAAAGTTTACAAATGTTTACAATTATTTTTCAAAGTGAGACCCAATTCCTTTACAGTGCCTGTTTACAGGAGTTTAAAAACAAAGAAAAAGTCTAGCTTATAAGCCCTCCAAGTGTCCACAGCCGCTTACAAGAATGTCCACTGAGGAGAATGAGTAAATAATTTATAGAGTTTGTATGGAGTTCAAACAGGGTTCTGGCTATTTACATAATTATTAATTGCAAACATTGATTGTTTTATTCTCTTCTTGCAGACTGTATTTCAACAGAACCGGCATGAAGACGTTCTTGACCTGGCCTGTGTACAGTTTGAGCCTGACTCAGCAGATTACATAAGGGTGAGTGGAGGTTATAATCTTAGCAGGAATGTTATCACAAAGAGCTCTCAGTACATTTCAGTCATTATATGTCTCAATTTCGGACCATGGGTCAAAAAACAGGGTTCTCAGTATAATTTTTCACAGGCAGCCAATAAAGCAATAACAGGTGATGTAAAGTGAGGCCTGAAAGGCCGAGCTAGGGGATTCCAGGAGCATGTACCCTGGAAAATTTTGAAATTGTAGGTTGTTGGTCTTCACTTAAGTGATCTATTAATCTCACCTAAGGGTTACAGTATGACTACTCTAACCAAGGCCACCTGACAAAATTTTCTACAAATTTAACAAATGAAAATGGTGGAAGTTAACAATAGTTTCCCAACAAATCACCCAAAATGAACACAAATCTGTTGCCTTTGTAATGTACAGCTTGATTACATACTAGATAATGTCTTGAAAAACTATTGTTAACCTCCACAATGTTAATTCGTTAAATTTGTGGAAAATTGTGTCGGGTGACCTTGGTTTGAGTATTCGCCCTGCATCTCTTGCTTAACTTTCTGTGGTCTCAGTCAACTTTTCTTTGGTTCTCTCTGATGGAGGTTGACAGAGGTCACAGAAAATTCAGACAAGTGAGAAAGAAACCATCAGTTTAAAAACTCTGTGAAGTGTTTTACAACTGTTGTTTTAATATACTAGGTTCACCACCAGACATATGAAGACATCTTCAGGGATAAGAAATTTGATGTTTTGAGATCAACATGCCATTTTGGAGGACTAGTTTATTATCTCGCAAAAAGTCAAAGGATTGTAGAAATACTGGATGACATGATGGAGAGAGAATTGTAAGAAATTGAAACTTGCTTGTTTGGACTAACATGACTTGTGTCTTTTAATACTAAGTTGTTTCAATTAAGTGATTAAGTAGTGCTGCCATAGCCCTTAGCATTCCCCCCCTCCCCCCCCCCCCCCCCCAGGTAATGCTGAGGGTGACAGATGACTTTCATTTCAGGCTAGTGATGTCAAAGTTATATCTTGCAAATGAAACACCTTTATTGGTCAGGACGATAACATACTGTTTGCACTTTGGCAACTTGGTGAAGAAAGAACAACGGAACATCCATACAGAGGCTCAAATTAGATCAAATCAAATTATAACAAATTGAAGTTGTGTTTTGCCAGAAAATATCCATACCCTCCCCATAAAAGGCTGTTTGGTTTGACCCCCACCCCTTCTTACCCCTCTGGAAATTCAAGTTTAGCTTTAAAATGTTTGGCTTTTGAGATGGCTGACCTCCTCGGAATGTTCTATGACCTTCCAGGGGAAATTTCATATCCATCACACTTAATGTTACTTATTTTACTGGCAGGTGGGATGATTGTATCCAAGTGGTGAGACTGCATCACCTCTGTCATCCAAAAAGCACGATAGCGGAACAGGCTCACCGTAATAACTTGAAAGGCTTTTTTATGGTTCGGGTAAGCATTGTTAGTACAGTAGATTTGGCTATATTGCATCTTTTCATGATACCTCAGTTAAGCTCCATATTATAAAGATTTTGATTATCTTGAGCCAAAAACAAAACAAAACAGGAGATTATGCATGTATTTTTATGTGGTTCCTCACCCCCATCTTGCATTTTTCTTATCTTGTTACAATCATGGTACGTTGTTTGGAGACTTACAGAATTTGTTAGCCAACAAAGCAGGTAGTTTTGTTGGGTCTTGTTACGTAGTAGCTAGATGATGCAAATTTTTGTAAGGTGTGCCTGTAGTTGGAGTTCAGCTGAATTGTAAGCTGTATTCAGCAGCAGCACCTAAATGAGCGATATCCTAATTTGTTGTTATCAACTCTTGTAGGCCTACATCAGAAGACATGGTTCACCAGGATTATTGGAAAAATTAGAAGATTACATGCTACAAGCAAATAGGGAGAAAGATGTAGAAAAGTCATGAAAGTCTGTAAATTAAAGGCAACATTTACAAAATAACCATGAATCCAATATCTGGTGTTTTATTAATTTAATTTGTTGCAGAGCCTGCTTAATAGACCATAGAATGCTCAAAAGTGAGTATACCACAAAGTTCTCAATATTTATCTGACATCATTTATATGGTCTACAAAGAGGAAAGACCATGGGAAGATGTGGTTGGTTTCTCTGATATATTTTTACAAAGAATTTGAAAGTTCGCTGAATTAAAGGGAAAATCTGAGTGAATTCTAAATGACCTGCTTGAAGCCTACAAATAGCTGGTTTTCACATGACATCACTAAAATTCAAACTACAAAACAATTGATCTTCCTGAGATTTTACTTTAATGATGTATAAGAGCAGCTGAAAACTAATATTCATAAAAATTTTCGCTCTGAATGGGTTCTTGGTTTTGTGAGACACTATGCTTGGATTTCAAAGCTTTTGCGTGACGCGGCATTTACATGACAGTGTCATTATGGTTAAAAAAGTGACTTATTTCAGGGAATTTGGCTACCTGAACAGTTCATGTCTTTGAAAAAGTATTATTTTAATGTTTTAAAGTTCCTTGAGGGATAAATTCACGCTTTTGTAGCAAAACTCAGTGACAGATGTTTCTGTTGGTTTCTGGCCGCCATGTTGGTGCCCATACAAATCTCAATAAATTTGGGTAAAAAATTTCTCTGCATATCTTGCATAAGAAAAATTGCTGTGACCAGAATCTTGGCGAGAGTCTTTGCATATTTACTTTCTTTCACTTCCCAGATTCTTGACTTAATCTATTGAACAGTTTTGATTTTTATTTTGATCTATTTTGAATGGCGTGACACTGAAAACCAGCAATTCGTTGGATATTACTTCAATGCTGTTTTAAGAACGGTGAGATAAGTAAATTCACATACAAAGCATTTTTTTTCAGCCCTGAGTTTTATTGATAGAATGGCCTAACTAACCTAACTGAGTAGTCATCCAGTATTTACACATCATGAAAGTGTGCTATAACAAGAACAGCAAATCAGAACATTTACATCAAATAAGAGTGTTGTCATCTGAATGCAATAAATGTAGTAATAATATTTATTTAAACTTTTATTCATAAACCGCTGTAAGACTTTCATCCTTTCCTCAGTAAGACCCCAAAACAGCACTCTGTGATCAGACACAATATTTTCCACTTTCAATTGTTCCTTTTTTGCCCAGTGTAAAGTAAAATAAGCATTCTAATAGGTACAAAATTGTCATAAAACCTACAAATGCTAGGATTAAAGTTCCTTTGCAGCCATAGTGGGCTGCCAGTGAGTGCTTCAATTGTGCATTGATTGATTGATAATGTTGATCCAAGTAAAAGCTGTTAAGGAGACTATGGTTGTCTTGACTCCAGAAGGCAAACCTACAGGTATAAATTTTTTCATAACTTCACACAGAGCTGCCTCAACAGAACTGTCTGGACACTTGCCAAAAGAACTAATAACATTTTACCGACAAATGCATGAAATTGGTTATCATGCTCTTCTGTCATGTCAAATGAAAAAAAGGCAAGGCTCACCATTCTTTGCCAAACAGAAATACTTGGGTTAAATATACACTGACAATTATTAGTAAAAACTGTAACAGAATGATCAGTTTTTGATACCATGCACAAAGAGATAATGCCATAACTTAGTTTCCTTGGCAAAAGCCTCTAATCATATTTTTCCCCTAAGTTAAAAGCTCATCACAGTGCCTTGTCAGAATTAACATTTTCATATTTAAGAATAAACCAAGAAGTTCTACATGACCAGCATATACAGTCACATCTTGATTTCCATCTTATTTTATTATCCAGACTTTCCAAATAGCATCAGGACTTTTTATGTGGTCCTGAATACCACAGTTCCCCTTCTTTCCTGTATTTGATTACACAGACTCTTGCTTTTCCAGACTTTTTTTCAAGTCCTTACTAGTCCAAGCCTATGTTTTGAAGGTGCAACTGTATTCAAACTGGTCATAAACTTTCTCCAAACAAGCAGCAAAACCACAAAGTACTGGTAAGTTACTGATTTTGCTGCAGTTTAAAGAAAGACTCATTGATATAATTTTGTGGGAGTAAATACCAAAATAAATCATTTGGTTTGAATGAAACAAATAAATAAATCAAATAAGATGTTACTAGATATATTAATTGTGCAAAACTGATTTTCAGAATAAAGTACTCCAAACTGATTTATATATTCAAATAACATTATAAATAATTGCAGCAAATATTAATATAATGTACTACAATGCGACATCTGTGCCTCTAGCAAGAATTAACATGTGCTATAACAAATAGAGGCTAGAACTTACAGTTACGGTAGAATCCCCCCATACAAACACTTCATGTAGATAGCTGGTCGCTTTGTTCAGCTGTAATATCTGAACAAAATTTCAATCCTTAAAACAAATTGTATCAAATGTGCCTTAAATGCGACCATCCTATTAACTGACCATGGAGCATGACTCAATGTAACTTTTGTCAAAACTAGCTATCGTACAGAATAAATGAATGACTGCTAACAGTAACATAACAACTATTTTATGTAATATGTAACTTTGCTGAATTACCAGCTGGCCCAACCATTAATGATTATAAGCTACAAGCCTGGTAGAGACGAACAAAACTCATCACTGACTAAGCAAGCTTTGCATTTCAGTGAGAATTGAATATATTGACAACAAATCACAAATTCAATAATAATTATAAAGCTAATCAGCTTAGCTAACAGGTCAACCCAGCGTGGGCTCAGTCCAATTTCTTGGAAATTATGCCAAGGTTGCTTTTTACCCAAAACAGATTCAATACTGGAAACTCTCCATCTACAGTGCTGTTAATTAAAATGGTTTAACTTGTCACAATCACTGGATGCTTTCATTATGCCAGAACGACTGGTCAGAGACCAGAGGGCTACCCAAGGAAAAATGGAATGACATTTTCTGATCAAACATTTTTTTTCCTTTTCAAAATTCCCTACATAACTGAAATCTACTGAAGAGAAGTAGGGCAATGAACCTCTTTGTCAAAATGGAATGGCAAACTTCGGTTGGACCGGCAACTTTTCTGACACCTCTAGCTTAAAACTCCTAAAGACTAAAGGACCGATAGGCCATGCTTTCACAGTTTGTATTCATACTGAAAATCAAAATCAAGTGAGCTAAATATTCCGGTTGGAATGAGCTGAAACAGACCTTTCCATTTGACTTCTGACCGAAATTTCCAGAATCTTTGGCATAATGGAAAGCACACACTGACAAGACAAAAAATCTAGAACTAAACAATGGTGACTGCCCATTTGCACACAGCAAAATATAATCTATGTTGTAATATTATCATTCATTTGAATGTACACTTCATTTCACCTATGCGATGCAAATAATCATTGCATTTACTACTCTAATATAATCAAAATACAATTTTCAAGATAAAACAACTATGTCAATCAGCATTTGTTAGTTGTGGGCAATTTTGTCACAAATAAGATAACTGAATTTATCCCTTATGCTTGTAAATTAATAATCAAGCTACATAAAAAAAAAAGCAAAATTCCACAACTAATGACTACTACTTTCTCTCCTATTCAACGTAATTTGTAGCATTTTTTTTAAGGTTTGACACTTATAAGCTGTCCAGGCAATGTTAATTTTTGTAATAAAAAAAACCTTTGCCTTTGGTAGCTTACATTCAGTGGAATCATCATATTGATCATGAAATTCAGTTACTCATTACCTAATAAAACAGGTATTATCTATCACTCTAACAGACCGTATTTGTATTTCTCGGTATTTATTATTATTATTTTTTTTAAAGATTCCCCATGAGGCAGGTGGGCACAGAAAAGAACACTAGTTCCCCTACTAGGTAAACCCACCAACTAACCATCACCCTAAAAAATTGGTAACCCAATCCCTAGCTTGCAATAGAGGCTTGTGTGGAGGAATATCATTAAAAAAAGATTAAGATGGAATCCACCAGAAGTTTGAGTGACAAGTGGACAAAAACTTAGTATCAAGATTATTTACATTGTATTGCAAACTTCTGTATGACTGTTTTAAATATCTTCTAGCAACACCAAATGTTGAAAACGAATGTTGAACTTCATATGAAATACTTGAAAGTACTGGTGAATTGAAACTGATGATGAAATTTTGCCTGTGTTTGCACAAGTTCTCTGAACTTTGAAATTTATCTTCTCTCATTCCTGTAAGAAATCATTTTCAGTGTTATTTCAGGCACTTATTTATGTATTTAGCTTTAAGAAAATGTAAAAATGACCGTAAAATACTTAAAATTATTCTGCTACCAGATTTTGGTCCACTAAATCCTGAAATTGCTTGATTTTCTATCGGATTTCGTCTTAGTGTCATTTGCATTTGAAAAGACTCCTGCATTAGCCTCAGTTGCAAGCTAGTTCCAGTCCAATAATGAGAATACAACTACATTTGTATGCTCTATTAGTATTTGCATTATTCTCAAATAATAATAACGATACATTTCCATTCACAGCATTTAACTCATAACTGGAAATGACGAGATCTAAATTCCATTAGAACATTTTTATATAAAAATAGATTCATACAAAATACAAAATGAAACTGTTTCAAAGAGAAAACCTTTCAATTTATCAAAATACACAGCACTGCCAAAAAGCAGAATTTTTAAACAAAAGCTCTTGGTTTATAAAAAAGTACATGCGTTATATTTTTAAAGAAAATAGCTTACTTCTTCGCAACTTTTCACAATTGAAAAAAAAGAGCGCCTGACTGCGGGTTAGAAAAATAATCATGTTAGACACTCCAAAGCATCACAAAATTAATGCCGGTAATATACTGTCAACTTCAATGTCATAACAACATCTAACTACAACACCAGAAAAATTGGTATTTTCAGTGCAATTCCTGTAATTAACTAGCAAAATTAGTAACATCATTTGCCATAAAAAAATGCCTACAAATATTATTGTAATAACACAAGATAGTGACAGCAAATATTACTAAGCATCCATTTATACACCTGGGTGGAGAGAGGCACTGTGAGAGTAAAGTGTCTTGCCCAAGAACACAACACAATGCCCTTGACCAGGGCTTGAACCCGGACTGGTCAATCCAGAGGTGAGCACAACAACCATGTGGCCACTGTGGCTCCCAAAAACATCAAATACTAAGGAATAATAATTACTAGCAATTTACAGATGAAACAACTATAATTATTACTAGTAAATAATAATTAATAATTAATTCAATGTAAAATACAAGATTATTGTAGTGCACCTGTCACGTACATTAGTAGGTAGTTTATAATATGCCAAGTGTTAAGTAATTAGTCTCAAGCTGGAACATACAAAAACAAAACTGCTGATAAAAATTATGCTTACAAAAAGTATTTTGTATGAAAGAAACATGTTCAAAAACATGTTCACAAGCCTGCAAATAACAGTTGGTCATCGGACAATTGTCTGGTAAATTTGAGGTTTTGACAGGTAAAAACTTAGCCTGGTCGGACACTGACTGGGCATTTCTGCTAGATGAAAAAGAATTTGATTGGAAATTTGTTGCCGAATATGGAATGAGTTATTTTATTATACTGCCACACAATACTACACAAAAAAGCTTGTGATCAGTTTCATCTTTATTCCATATCTGAGAATTCTATCATGCCCAAAGCGTTGTCTCAAATGTCACGTCGAATTGCAGACATGCCACAGCAGCTCCACTATTCAGGCTATGTGTTAATTTACCCATTTTGCGGTGGTGTCTTGAAAGATTGGGAAGCCCCATTTAGTCTGAATTACATTTGTCTGAAAAACTACTTAAATCTGAGGTCCTATACATGTATGTTGTTACTCGTTGTTTGCTATCTGCAAGTGTTGTGGAATTAATTTTCTGTCATAATTTGACCCGACTAAAATATTATGCAAATTGGATACACAGTCCAAATTCTCACGTTTCGTTTATCTGAATGCAATCGCTTTCAAAAACTTTAAAATCACTAAAACTAAACCAAATGTATTTCCAGTCCATATGATCCAAAATCAGTTAGCTTTTTACAGTTTTTTGTTAAGTCTGTGGTTCAATATATTTTGAATTAGTTTCTGTGCCACAGACATGTTTTTTTCAAAAGTGTGAATGTACAGACTAGTCATGCTAACTATGCATATTTTTTTATTCAATTGACCCCAAAAATTTTCAAGGGAAACTTGCCTTTAGAAAAAGTCGAAGAATTCATTTCAGCCAATTTTATTTTCAAGTCTCTGAATGTTATTGTGAATGAGTTATTAAACTGACAAGCTGTCCACGCGTGAAACTTGTTACGCGGAAAATATGGAATACACATGTGACCAATTGAGTGAAGGGAAACTAGGGGTATAAATGTTTGTAAATTTGTCAATTTTCAACAGGTAAAATAATACCTGACTTGATGTAAAGGTCCCCTTTGTGGTGCTAGTATCGAGTTTACACTCAGTTGACTTTACTTTTAAGCCATTTGAATTTGCAACCAACATTTTGGCAAAGGGTCTACACTGAAATACCAAAATGTCTCAAATGTCTCTTATATTTAGTTTCTGACTACAAAAAAAATTTGTCCGACCAGACTGGCTTTTTGTCAGGTCAAACCTTGTCCTTGGCCTGACAAATAACCTGCTTATAGACAAACATTATTTGCAGGCTTGTGTTCAGTATTGCTCATTACACATCTACTTCACCCCTGCTTTTTGGCGTTGTGAGATAAGGCTTTAAAACGGCCAAGGCATCGTCTCGTTCAAGTTGCTGTATTAAATGGTACAACTCAAACACTGTTGCGCCACTTTTATGCTCCCAGTCTTGTAGAAGTCTTTGTGTAGCTTCTGTTGGTGTCAACTCCAGGTTCTGTGTGAAGGAGGTACTGTACCCCATCAGCCCTGCAAGGTACTTCCAATTCCTTCCTTGTTTGGCATTCAAATAAGTTGCCAAATCTTCTGTCACAGAAGCAGGCAAGCTGCTAAATTTCCTATTGTTCTCTGACAAAAATAGAGTAAACAAGTTAATTTATTACAAAGAGCACGAAATGATTATTATTATCGTAAAACACATTATAGTTCCGCTTATCAGATTAAGATTACGGCCTAAAAACAGATGGAGGCATTATGACACCAGTGAATGTGAATGTATGTGGCCACCCTCAAGAAATGGGAGGTGGCCGCTTAAAAGGGGTTGGCTGCTTAATAGAGGTTGGTGTACTTTTTCACCCTCTTAGTTGTGACGAAAAAATTGGCTAGAGTGCAGCAAGCTGATGGCCCGACAAATCTTAACCCGATTTGACCCCGACAAAAAATCTGCAGTTCTAAGACTTGTAGAAAATTGGCTAGTGTGCAGCAGACTTAAAGGGAAAACAGAGAAAGGCCAAGCATTACTTCAAGTGCATTGACTGGAATTAGAGCAGCCATTCATCACCCTCTAACCTGTGCTCTACTGAACTGAAACATAAACATTTTGCAAGACAGCAAATTCATGTCTGCCAACAAAATGTTTGAAATGAAGGCAAGCTATTTATGAAAGAAAACAATGCGAAACCAAAACACAAATCATCTATTCAGTCAGGAGACAGATAGAAATTGAATCGATACTTCATGGAAGGGCAGAACAAGAATGGCCTTGTAGTATCATTTGCACCCTCGTTCTGCTTGGGCCACAAATAAACTATATGCCCTCCAAAAGTCAAGTGATTGTCCTATTCATGTCACCAATCTGACTTAATTGTAAAAGGAAATTAAATGTATTGTGACTGACAGTAACATAAAAACATAACAATATTCTACCTCTTATAAGTAACTCTGACTTTGGTTTAGCAATGGTAGCAACTGCAAAAAGAGAAAAGAAGAAGTTCTGTTACCCTAAATGCAAGCTTGCCACTTCACTGTGAACCACCACCCTTAATCTCAGGGTTACCCTCAACATTAAGTTTGCCAGTACCCTTTTATACACCTGGGTGGAGAGAGGCACTGTGAGAGTATAGTGTATTGCCCGAGAACACAATGCAATGTACCCGGCCAGGGCTCGAACCTGGACTGCTCGAGCCAGAGACGAGCACACTAACCATGAGACCACCGCACCTACCACAACAACAGCAATTGGTGTAAATTTACAAACGTTCTATCACGGATGCCATTCTCTGATTGGCTACACTACTCACTATCTATTCTGAGTAGTGAGTGAGTGGCCTAGCAGTGTGCGCTTGTTAACAAACTGGCCGCTGCCTCTTTGTGTTTTCAAGGTGTCTCTGAAGAGGATTAAAGTGCCACTGAAACGAAATTTTCGTACTCTCTTTTATTAGCCCAATTTGTAGTTTCAAACGTGCTTAAAATAATGGTGAACTTTATTTCTGTCAAATCCTAACGGAAAGTGCTTTTTTTAGCTGCTGAAATCGACTTTTTGGAGCAAAACTGTGTCCGGGCTCTGGAACCGAATTTAAGGACCTTGTAACGTCACTGGTTGTATTCACGCAAGAAGCGCTATAGATTCTCTCTTGTTTTCACTTGAGTTATTCAAGTCTATTTTTCATATTGTCGATACCTGCTAGTTTTCTACCTTGTAATTTCTGTCCAGTCTTGACAGGAAATACATATCATGAACGTTGGAGGGCGCCAAAGAGTGTAGATTCACCAAAATAAATGCTACTGATTAGAACAGCTCAGTTACTTTTCGAACATCTTGAGTACTCGATTGGAATTTCGAAGACGAGTGTGGCAACTTTTATATCACGTCCTAAAGCCTAAACACGATATTTAGTCGTCTGTTTTCAGCCTGGTTCTGAAATTTGGATTCTCACGTTTATCTAACGTCTATTACACAAGGTTTGAATATATCCTTGGCAACTTTACTGCAGTAAAAGCCGTAAGCGCATCAGCCATCCACACAATCACGAAGTTATTAACGGTCCACAAGCTTTGAGTCAAGTACTTCTTTGTACACAGAGGGCATCTTTTTATGATACTAATAAGTGAGAGTTCTTGTGGTAGACAAAATGTGTCTTTGAAAATTGTGATCCACAGCAGGGTTTGCTTTATTGTCGCATACGTATCAGTGTAAACAAAGCGCGAATTTCGCTTCTCTTTTACACGTATCTCCCAATTGCAATATTTCACGGTCGATGGATTACTTTGAGTTCTTTAGCACATACTTATGTCTATGATCTTCATTTAATGGTATCCAAATTCAAAGCAATTCGTTAAAACGTCACTAGTTTACACTCCTTTCGAAGGTTTATTAAACAGAATTTGAACTAATTTGCATATATCACCTTTTGCCGTCGACATTGTCACGCTTTCTCTCGTTTCCTGAAAACATACCTGTAAGGTCATGGCAGCTTAGTTTACCTTTATAGTTTAAATTCGCTCCCTCACATAAAAGAAGAGGGTTTCTTAAATTGTTGCTGATTTGATAACTTGTAGGATGTAACAGATGCAACTGGACTAAAGGTCACTGTAGCACAATCTCGTCCGCGGTGAAACTCACAAAGCGTCCGGTTTCCTCGAAGCGAAGCGACTCGAAACTCGAAGTGTTGTTGCTGCGATTCGTGCAGCAGCAGTCCGGATAATAATTTCAAAAGCTGCTTTCTCTTGTTTTCATGTCATTTTTACTTTATGAGTGTAGGTATTGTTTAATTGAGTGGTGGCCATTTCACCAAGAGTCCCGATCATTTTGCGATCTAAGAACTCCCACTCGTTTGCTTGCTTACATAAAATATCCTGCAAATATCCAATTAAATAGACTGAAAAGCCCCAGGATCGACTCTCCACCTCTTCTTGTCTAAGGCTACTGTGATTATCTGCTTTACAGCTCTGAGATGTCCTTAAGATGTTTTTTGGGGGGCTTTGAATAGTATTCTCTTCTCCCATAATCACTCTAAATTTTCAGCGCGGCATGAGAGTAATACAACCAGTGACGTCACTAGGCTGTTTTGGCCGCGCCAAGATGGCCGCCAATTTTGGGCTTAACCAGCCAACTTCGAACGGCTGAAAAAGCAGTTTTCGCTTACCGTATGCGAAAAAAAAGTCCGCAAAAATCACACATACGAAAATTTCGTTTCAGTGGCACTTTAAGATAAAATTTTGAACGACTTAGTAGATTTATACTAAAACAATTGGATTATTTGCTCTTGATTTCTGTACGTGATAGTTGACTCGGGCAGCACCCTCGCAATAGAAATCTTGATCTCGTAATCTAATTATTTAAAAATATACACAACAATGGAAGAAACTATCAGGTTTACAGACTATACACAGAACATGCTGAGAGTTAACTTAACTTGATTGAAAACACACCTTTGCCTGCAGTTGGAGTTGGAGTTGGAATCTTGTTTTTGGAAACAAATTTCTTGGCTTTTGACCATGTTAAAAGGAGAACAATACAAGACAACAGAGCAACAAGAACTAAGAGGAACCATGCCACACCATCACTAAATGTCTGGGGTTCACAAGAATGTGGTACCTTGCTTGCATCATCTAGATAAAAAAAAAGATAATAACATTCTGGTAACTGTTTTCTGGTTAATTTGTATAAGTACTGGTAATTATTTGATTAAATGCCCAACCTCGAATAAGCGCCCACCCCCTGCCACCCTCTGCGTTCAAGAAAATGATCCATTTGCTGCAGTTATGCTGCCAGACATCGAGGAGGCAGCACCAGAGAGTTTGCTAATTGACCTTAGTGACAATGAGATAAGAGGAAACTTTTAATGAAGAGGTAAAATTCTGCTTTGGCACAACTTCACATTAAATGTGAAGATGCAAAGATTTACACATGCCTTGTGTTTCATTAAGCATATGAGGCTGCTGGGCACTTAAGTTATATTTTCAGCAAGTTTATTTTGCAACAAAACGATATTTAATAACAAAATTTTTGTTATTAAATATCGTTTTGTTGCAAAATAAACTTGCTGAAAATATAACTTAAGTGCCCAGCAGCCTCATATGCTTAATGAAACACAAGGCATGTGTAAATCTTTGCATTGAAAATGAATAGTCTGACCCCCACTGGTCAGACTATTGTAGGGTTCTCATTAATTCCTGAAGAAGATGGCTGACATTGATTCAAGTAACGTACAGACAAGCCTCTAGGAAGTCTGGGGGCATGCTCCCCTAGAAAATTTTGAAATTGAGAGGCTCTGATATGCTAAATTATGCATTCTCTCATTGCATCATGTATTCTCTCTCTGCAGACAGCAGCCCCCTAAACCATCCCAATAGTGCACTCTGCATTAAAAAGCTCAAAATGTCAAGAATATTAATTGATTTCAAAGCCTTTTTGCAATTTTTATTCTACAGCACTAGCATAACTGGAAACATACACCACACCCTGACCCCATTCCCCTTCTATAGTTACAGCCTTGACTGTCCTGAGACAAGGACAGTCAAGATTTAGTCACATTCCAAAAAATCTGTGTTTTTCCTAAAGTACTCTTAACAACATATACACATATTATTTCACGAAAAGTAGGTGGCTCAAAAATCAAAGTTTCCAGCTTTTTTAGCCACCTGCCAGCACTAAATGAGAACCCTACTACTGCAAAATAAATGAAATCATGGCAAGCAATGAGTCACCTCTCCAGCTTGTAACAAATTTATTGTAAGCTGGCAAGTTGTAATACGTCAATAAGTAACATCACCTTTCTCTATCCGAGATCTTGACCCTTTAGTTCCTGAGCTTGGTTCTGGAGTCAAGTTAGCTGGCAATACTGTTGGCATATTGACTTTCTGTGAATGTGGAGGAGTGACAAGAATCAGAGCTGTACTACAGACCGTGTTCTTCAGAATTGTGCATTCTGACTTCACAACTTCTCCTTGGCGACAGCGGCTGCAGGTAACACAGATACTGTTCCTGGAGTATTTGCCCTGGAAGAATTGAGGACAAAATAGTCACCAAATCAGCAAGATCATGGCATTCACAAAAAAGGGAGATTGTTTGGTTTGGAATTATTCAGCAAATCATAGATTATATCAACAAGATCCATTTGAAAAACAATTTACATTGATAGTGTAATTTCTGTTGCACACTAATTAACACATTGAGCAATAAATATGGACTTGGCAAGTGTATCTAGATTGTGTTACCCAGATTGTTACTAATATTTCAGTCTCTTCTACACTGATACAGTTCAAGGTAAAAGTGTTTTTTTGGCAGGAGCTCTGATTTTGTCTGCTAAATGTCCCTTGTTTGATTATAGTGGTACAGTACAGGTCTTGTACTCAGTACCTCCTTTGAAAAGGCCAGTGCAGAGACAAAGCTATGTAGACAAAAATTCAAGACTTAAGACAACTATATGTTGAAAACCCAATTGTGTCAATTTGAATGGCAAGGAGAATCAAGATGTTGATAACTGTGGGGATTTAAATTTCTGCCTACCTCTGGGCACTTCTCACACTTTGTGTCCTCATCTGTTTTACAGGGGGAAGTTGTTTGCTCGCCTGGGTCACATTTTTTACAATCTTTACACCGTAAAGTGTTACTGTTCCAGTATTTATCATCTGGACATTCACATCGACTGTTTGACGTCGGTGTGCACGGCTTCAGGATCTTTCCACTAGCACTATCACATTTCACACTTGTACATTTTTCACAAGAAGTGTAGTTGTTTGGTATGGCAGTGAATTGGTCTTTAGGACATGCCTGGCATTCAGTACTGGAATCCTGCCCACAGTCCTTCATGCGATGTTTGCCCGCTGGGCATAGTAGGCAACATAATCCAGTTTCCTGTGATTTAAACTCGTTCACACCACAAGTATCGACAAAACTAAGACACTGCAAAATATCAAGGCCATAAACAGAAAACTGAAAAGGGTATATTGAGAACTACACATATGTGAATGTTTGTCCAAACCCCATGTGGCTGATAATTTGTGACAGAATATTGATCTGACATTTCAAATGCCACTTTTGAAAACCTGCAGGTCAATTCCGCTGGTTGCATTTTTCGCCAGTGGTACCAGGTTATTGTTGTGGCCTCACTACATTAAGCACAAATAAGTGGCTATTTTTCTCAGATTTGCTGTAACAATCTTGTGCTTTCAGTGATCTTTAGCTCTGGACATCACCAGAATTACTTTCAGTAGTCTTTGTAACAATCTTCAATGCAGGTTGGCAGGTTTTAATGGGGTCAATAACTACCACATTATGATAAATTATCACTTAGTGTGTATGTCAGTGGAAGGTTCAACTAATAACTTAGACTTTCTAAAAGTCCTTTCCTTTCCAATAATTCTTTCCTGGCCTTTTGGTTTTACTGTTGGGCGCTCACATAGGATTAAGCAAAGGTCAACCTATGGCGAGTCTACCAACGACTACAATGGAAAAAAAATATTCAGAGAGCCACCTGTCATGGTTATAGTTAAAGTAACAAGTTATTCAGTTTTAGCAGCTGTCTATGTTGCTTCAAGACAACACTCTTTACCTTTGTGACTGAATCACAGAATATTTCACAAAATTTCCAACTGTCTCAGTCAAGTTTATGATGACTTCTGATAAGAATTTAATTCTCTCATAATTTATACTGGACATAGTATCACCTGATTAATTTGACTTTTTCAGATTCCATTTGAAATTATGCTAATTTGGCTATGCTGACCGTTATTACAGAATATCAGTTAATAAATAAGCATGGAATTATTGTAAATTTAAAATGATAATTTAAACAGCAATCTTGCAATGGTAAAAACCTTAGCCTGTGTTTGTCTTTTGAACAACTGTTGACTTAAGAAGCATCAGCCAGTCACCAATTAAGATGAATTCTGTAGTTAATACAAAGATGGTGATTGATTCATTCTTGCTTCAAAAACAGACCTCAAATCCTTGGGCAAAATAGTCCAAATTCTTTCAAAACAGTCATAATAAACAACGACAAGCAAAAATGTCTTTAAAAATATATATATTGTTCATTTGTGACAAATCACCTTCAGTTGATAGTAATAAAGTTAAAAATACAGACCTCTCAAACTTTGAGTAAGACACAAACACAAAGTACAATAGCTTTTATGCCTTCAAGAAAATTAAACTTACACAACTTCTCAATACAATTAAACTGATTAAAGTGTATACAAGTTTACAGATTTGAGCGACAGGAAATGCAAATGGCACAAATAAATTACTTGTTACGTCGATAAGATCAGTATCAACCAACTACTAGGAAACAAAGAAGAAAGCCAGCAAAAATATATCCTCCTTACGAGTTATAGCCCCCCCAAAAGCAAAATGCTAATGAATCTCGCAGGGGCATGCCAGTTCACGTCCCTTGCTGTGAAAGAACAGTCGACCAAAACTTGCTTTCCGAAGCAAAATTTAATTTGTCGTTATGACGTGACACTCTAACAGAGCTCATGAGCTCAAGCCGAAAGCATCTACAACGGTTTTGTGTCATAACGGATAACTCTTACCCAAACTAAAACAAATCGGCAAATAAGTGGTAATCGATCAAGTGGGTGTGCATATTGAACAGGCAGCCTGCGTGGATTTGTGTCAAGTTTGTGAAGGAATTCACGAGCGGTCGACGGCGAATCCAGTCTCATATCGGTTGCATATTCCCTTGGAATACAGAAGAGATATGAAAGATAGTCGTACTTACCAAGAAAAACGGGAAAAATGCGAAAAGCCAACGCATTTTTTCTACGAACTACATCGCAGGCAGCGTAGACGACATGAAAGGACACCCCAAGGCGAAAGAAATGATGTAGTAGACCGACACAACGCTTCTAACACGTAACGTGATTGGTCAAAGAAAAGCTTGTCCAATGAAAGTGACGGTGAAGGATGAGCAAGCCCAGACTTGTCCCTGCGTAATATTGAAATTTTTTTGCGCTATTGTCTAGAAAAGTCAAAAAAGAAGGAAAATAGAAATAATTATAAACGACAACAGCAAAATGCATTAGAGCAATGAACAAACGTTTAATTAAACAGCGTTGGGTGTAAACTCTTATTCTTCGGCCATTTCAGGTATTTTAATTTATTTTTTTCTGGGAGGCCTGAGAGGGGAAGGGTTCTAAAGTGTTTTCTTAACGAACCTGGAAGACCATACGGAGTTTTACTACATATTTGAGGAATTTCTCAGGATTTTCTTAACTATTTGTAGCATGTGCAGTTTACAGTGGTCTAGGAATAGGTTCCTTGTCTTTCAGCTATGTTACCTCCTGATATTTTTGTTGGGTTTTGTACTAGCCTGTTTCTAAAACCCATACCCAGTTTCAGACCAAGATGTGTGATTTTTGATACTTTATTTCAGACTAGACTCAATTACCAGCCGGTGTTCGGGCTTTCAGACCTGACTGAAAAATTAATTAACTATATATTTTTCAGAAATAGTCAATAATCAAAGATATTGGTTCAAACTTTTAATGTACAATCTTACCATGACAATTGTGATCACATTTGTACCAAGAAATGATAGATAAAACTACATACCTTCAGGCTCTGGGTCCTTAAAGTGCTACTATGATGAAAATCGCATCCGTCAAATCTGAACCATTTTAAGGCATAAACAAGTAGTCTGTACAGGAGTAAAAATGCTGTTTACTGTTTTCAAATATCTCTTTTCGTTCCAGAGATAATCAAGTTTTTAAAATATGCAAGTTAGCCAAGTGATGACGTCATATACTTGACAGAATTTCGATCAAATATGATAAACAAGGATATCTCAGTCAATTTGTATCAGAAATGTTTGATTTTTCACAGTAAGATTCTTCTAGAGGTGCTCCACAATATGAGCTTAACAATTTGGTTACCATGGCAACATACTGGGTTCCAGACCTCCACGATATTAGAGGCTTTCCTGACCACTTTTAGCATTCTATCTTGATATTTACCAATGGTGCCTCATCTGCATAAATCCAGCAAGCATAGAAATACGTTAGGTTGAGTTCATTGCCTTGTTTAATGTTTTCCAAGCTTAAAATTACTAAAATATTGAAATCAGGCTAGAGAGGACTGGAAAAGAGCAGGTTGCCATGGGAACGGAAATGATTATAGCTGTAGGTGTGTTGCATTTAGAACTATTAGGCTACCAACTTTCAATGGTTTCTGCTGCAAAGTGACCAAGATAGCGCTATTTATATACTTGATGTAATATTTGGTTGGGTGTATGACATCATAGTCATCTCATTTGCATATTTTACTCATTTTTTTAAACTTAAATATCTCCGGAACCAATGCAGATATTTGTAAATGGTAAACGGCATCTTTAAACTTTTGTAGAATTATATGTGATTAACCTAAAAAAATCAAGGAGTAAAAATTTGATCATAGTAGTGTCAGGGAAACAAAAGAAATCAGAATGGAATTCCCACCAGGAAGACTACTTCAATATAAAAAGGAACTGATTTATAATTTTGTCTCATTTACACCATGAATTCACAACTCATCAGTAAAAGAGTACATTCAGCAAATGCATTGTTTTAGAATTAGTACCTCTTAGTGGTGAAAAAATTTTGAAGCCATGCCCAAATAACAGGATCTTGGTATTCTCTTAGGGGTTCTTTTCAATATTTCCAACCGGCACCCCCATCCTGTTTATATGGGATTTCCCCCCCCCCCCTGGAAAAAATCCCATAACAGGAAACACTGGTCATGCAAATATCAGAGTTCTCCCTAATATATCACGGCTTCTGATAGACAGGTTCTTTCTTCTTTATTATTTGTGAGCAATAAATAGCAATAATTAAAAGCAACAAACAAACGACATTATTTCAAAGTGTTATGAATGTCAAAGCCCGTTACTTTGCACCCCTAGAATCTAAAAATTATCAAACCTAATAATTAATTAACAGTTTACATTTGTTCAAAATATTCTTTTAATTTAGTTTAAGTGTTAAGTTAAGTACATTGCAGCAGCGCATACAGTACATATCTGGTATGAACTATGCATTGAGTATGGTAAATAGTTTATTTTGTCACCCCTGTACATTTTGCAGTCTGAGAGCTGCACAAATAATTTCTATCACACACTTTAAATATACTTTAGTCCCTTAGTATAATATTTGTATAACTTAGTAGTTGTACATCTGCTTAATTATCAACATATTATATACCATTTTTATTTGAAATACAGACAGTTCGTTATTTTGTAATGTGTATATATATGAGACTTCCAGGAACAGACATATTAATATCATTTGATCCATGAGCAGATTAGCCTCCCATGCAGATGCTCTGAGCATCTGCATGGGGGCTACAACCAGATGGCAAGTTGTAAAAGTTGTCTGCCAACAGATTAAGAGGGTGGAAAATTGACTGGGACTTAATGACTGGCAGTCCACATCATATAGACGGCACTGGATTAGGGAAGTACAACACGGTATATCTTATTGACAACTGAAGCTACACTATGTCTTCAAGATACAGAACTGTCCTTGAGGTTATACCAGCTTGTATCAGGCTTTCAGAAAAATTGTCAAAAACCCGTCTTGGCACTTCATTGGTGCAGAACTGGCAAGGAGGAAGTTTATTTTTACTTGCTGACTCAGCAAAAGCCAGCACCGTTCCTAGTGTGTCAGTGTGTCTAAACCATCTTTCATGACGAGATCCATCTAAAAGTCTGATAGCAAGATGTATCCTTTGTGGCTCTGTATCTTTTGGTTCATCAGGAAGTGTATAATGTAATGACAGATCAGCTGTCTTTTGTAGCAACATAAGATTGTCATTGTCATTATCATGTTTGCTTTTTACACCAGAATGGTGAGAAGGATGGTCCCCATCAGGTTCAACAACAAGTCCTGTACCAATAGAAGGAAGTGGCTTGTACTTTGAGAATGATGATTGTGATTTTAGAGGTGGGAAAGGAACTTGTTCCCCAACACGCTGCAGATTTTCTCTTGAAGCTTTAGTCTCTCTCCCAGGCTGGGACGTCGGACGTACACGACCCCTGGCTGATTTTGGACGACCTTCTATACCTGCAAAGTGCCGTGATGGAGGTCTAGGAACAAATGAAGCATTACTTCCTGAAAATTTGTGTTCATTAGAAGAGATAAGGTCCTCTGTGGTATGACGTCGTAACAGATGGCTTCCATCTTGAAATGGTCTTTGATTTGAATGAGGCCTATGTTGGGATGTCTGTGCTGTATTATTTGGGGGTACTGGGCTGTCTAGCGACCTGCCACTCATTGGTCTTTCACCATGATGTGATTGTGGTTGTCCTCCAAACTTTCCTGCATGAAAACAAGCAAAAAGACAATCAAATTGAATATTAAATTTTGCCACTGCACATGCAGAGTGCAAATATACTTTTGGAACACAGTTCTCTGATGTTTATCTATCATGAAACAAATATTTCTAACAGACTGTATGGAACGTACTGGACTGTATGGAAGTGGTAGGTGAAATTTCGCAGCATATTTTTCATGTTATCTTGCTATCAATCTACAAAGTACTACTACATGGAGTAAGCTTATATAAGTTTATATTTGTTTTCATTATGACAGATCATACCTGATCATACTAAGAAATATTTAAGTTTATAATTGCAGTGATTTCTTTAAAGAGAGTTCAAAATGTAATATTCCAAGTTTTACAGTTTGCACTTAAGCTTATAGTTTACTCCCGTTTGTTATACAAACTGGTCTCTCATGATCATGAAAGGCCGAACGGCGACCCAGAGGATTTCGACATTCATGTAACACATACCTTCGCTGAAACGTCTCGCTCCAGACGAAACTGGCGTTCTAGCAATCATTGAGTCGTGAATCAAATCTCTGTTTTTTTCCCTTGTTCTTTCTGTTAGTCCATCTGCGTTTGCAGAATGCATAGTCAATTCTCCGCCATTCTTGTTACAGCTTTTGCTAAGCAACTTCCGAGAATTTCCGAAACCTTATCGACCGATCACGATCTTAGGACGGACCTACCTTCGGCAAATTCTTACAGTATCAAATTTCCATAGCGCTAAAACTATTCAACTGAGCGTCTTAATCTATCGACAGGCGAGGCAAATTTAACCTTATTTTGAACCATGACGGTAAACGACTGAAACGATGCTCCTTTTCCTTGCCGTTTTCACCATAGTTAGTTTTCACCGACGACACTCGGAAGAGTTCGGAAACTCTCGACTTCGTATCGAATGTATCGCTCGTTCCCAATCTCCTCTCACATCCACCGGAAACAAGTTGGCTGTTGTCTGGACATTTTCTTTGACTACTACACTTTGAGCTAAAAGAGAAAGTACATTGTCATATATTTCTGGCTTTCCTTGTTAGAGAGATTGCATTAATACTCAGTTATGGCCGATGAAGACTGGGCGGCCGAAGTGGATGAGCAGGAGCGACAGATAACTGGTCAAGTAAGTGATATGCCAAGTATTTCACATCTCGAGAACACGTGCGAAAGTTCTCAGTTTTGCCGGTGACCCACTGATTGCTGTTGATTTTCTCCCCTGATTGCAGCATTGGAAATTGTCGTTTAATTAAGTGCAGAACGTTCGCCCATCAAGTGACATTGAATCAGTAAATGGAACTTATGTGTACTCACATACATTGTAGCCTATGTGCGGCTGTGATAGCTTGTGATATCTCTCTCACTGGCTAATGTTTACACAGCTCATGCTAGAATGACTTGTGGCTTTCACATGCCCATCGACGTACTCAGGTTTCAAGATCTGAACTTAAACATTAATGAGTCTTCCCTCCTGGATAAAAAACTTTAACAGTGCTTGTAAATGGACAGCCTTGTATTTATTTTAACTTACGTTATTTTACTTACAAATATGTTATCACCCAGGAAATCTTTTCACCCATGACAACAGGAGTTCTGGAAGGTCCTCCTAAGTTGACATTATTTGCCTTTAAATTCTGGATTTCAGTTAAGAAATAAAAAAAAACATGTACTGTGTTTCTGTCAAGTTATAGAAACACTAGTGGAAGTTTGGGAAAACAAGATATGCTGTGGGAACACGAGCTGACACTGTGGGAACACGAGACAACAGGCAAGTGTTTCCACAGCTTTTTTTGAGTTTTCCCAAACTTCCACAAGTGTTTCTAGTAAACGATTAGATCATGAGCTCGAGATTTCTATCCCTTGATAGTTACGCATAGAAATTGGAGCGAATAATCTAATGGTTTTTGTATAAATCTACCAGTGGTTCAAAACTTTATCTACTGAATCCTCTTTACAGACACTTTGAAAATGCAAAGAAGCGGCTGCCAGTTCGTCAAACAGCACACACTGCTAGGCTACTCACTATTTACAACAGAATAGATAGTGAGTAGCATGGCCAAACAGTGAACAGCATTTGTGATAGAACACTAGTAGATTTATCCTAAACCTTGATAGAAACACAGAGCACATATTTTCTATTTCTTTTAGAAATTTTTGCGACAATAGCAGGAAAACAACTTGTTTAGTTTGGTCAAAATGTTAATTCTCTTTGCTTGCACCATCATTTACACCAACATCTCGGGCTAGTTTTGTGTTTCTGTTGAGTTACAGAAACACAATTTTAAGCCATTGAGCATGCGCATTTTCTTTGGGCTATTTTCTAAATGAAAATAACGCAGGTTGTAAAATTTCAGCATTATTCTATCCTTGAAGGAAACCTTTGTTCAGAGAAATATTGAAATAGACTGAGAAATTTCACACAAACATTTCCATTTCAACTGGGAAAAGTATTTTCTCGGGAGCTCCTGCATGTTCACTCATTAGACCCATTAGCATCTGTTGGCTATCTTGTTTGGGTTTTGTGTACGATGTAAGTTGTGAAGCAGTGAGTTTTACGCTTTAAGGCAAAGTAAGCTGACAAGGGGAATTAGTGGGGGGGGGGGGGGGGGAGAAGTGGGTAGAGGAAAAGAGTTCTACCATATCTGTTGCCTGATGCCAGATTGGTTCTAGCATCTCATGTTGTTCAATTGAATGCATTCTTGAAGCCAATCAAAACAAGAGTTTGCTAGCCAAGGACATTTAGTTATAAAATTTTCTTTTATTAGGTCAATCAGCTGAAAATAGATAACAGTAAACCTCCAACTGGGACTTCACCTTCTGAAGAAAAGCCAGCAGCTAAAGGGCAAGAAGACGATGATGGTTTGTATGATCCCAGTTTATTTCATTATCAATTTTGAGTTGAATCCCACTTACAAATATCACTCTGAAAGTCTTGTTTAAATTTGATTTATAGTTTGCTACTTTGTCTTTTGAAATCCCCCTTCCATCTCAGAATTTCCAGTCACCTTTTTCAAGGTTGAAATAAGGGAACTCACAAAGTTAGCTACCTGACCTGGAAAGTTAATAAGACCTCTGGGCCAGGTTGTTCAAAAGCCTGTTAATGCTAACCCAGGATTAAAAGTTAATCAAAGTATCCGTTTTTCTTGTATAAAAATGTTTCTCATTGCTCGTGTTTTGTGTAGTTTGAGACTTGCAAACTCAAACCTGAATGACAAACAGTGTAAGTAGAAAACAGCACCCAAAAGTTACAAAATTGAAATCAAAATTCTCGCTAATCCTGGGTTAGCTTAATCGGGCTTTGAACAACCCAGCCCTGACGATTTAGTGATGTTCATATCTATTAACTTGTTGGAATTCCTTATGGACACCTTGCCTTTAAACTTATTGTCCTTGTATCTGGAAATTGGAACCATTAATGTTTGTTTTAGGCAGGTATGTGAATGAAGTACACCTAAATGTGACTTATCCAGAAAACAAGTTATTGTAATACCACATCAGTGATGCATATTTAAGTAGTGGCTTAGGTGGTACTATACATTGTAGGCACAGTTATATTAATAGTGACATCTCTCTCATGTCCATAACACAACTCAGCTGCTGTTGCTGCCGAGTCATCATTTTTGAGCAAAGTTTTAAGGAGCAAACTTGTCCAGAACCAGAATCAAGTTGAAGTGCAGCGAAATGATCCTAGTTCACCTCTTCACTCGGTCAAATCATTTGAAGAATTGCCTCTGTAAGTACTCCTACTATTATATGCTTTGTTTGCCTTGTAATTTTATACCAATGTTGATTTCTTGTTTTATTATACATGTATTTTAATTTTTAGGTCAGAGCAGCTTCGCCGTGGTGTATATGATATGGGCTTCAACAAACCATCCAAAATTCAAGAAACAGCCTTGCCGATGCTTTTAGCAGACCCGTGAGTATGGTGTTAAAATGATGTTAAGTGTCAATAATTTACTTGAAATTTGGGACAGTTATTGTGACAGTCAAACTTTAATTTCATTTCAAAGACATTCAGAAAGAAATATGCATAAAGTGATTTATAAAGCTCTGCTTGAGCTCTTCTTTTCACACAAATGAATGTCCTGCATGTACTCATCATTGGCCTCCATCAGTTGGTGTTGACAATGGATTATGTGCCCTAGTGTTTTATGGTTTGCTGCTGTGGTGGTGTCACATCTGGAACAGCGCTGGCCATAGCTGGTCAGTCCGATTCTGGGGTGGCAGTCTACTGCATCAAGTGAGAGGTGTGGATGGTATCAAGATTATCTCCACAGGACAACCCAATGGCCTTTAGTCTGGCCCTCTTTTTTTGGCCAGGTTCTTAATCTTTTCCTCTCCTGCCTTGAGTTTTCTTAGGAGCACATCTGCTGCCATCAGCTGCTATATCTGCCCAGCTATGTGACTCCAAGATCTAATATAATACCACTGTAACATGTAGTTGTATCAAGTGTGGCACAAAAGGCAAAAAACTCATGTTTTGTTTTCAATCGATGTTTAGACCCAATAACATGATAGCACAATCTCAGTCTGGAACAGGAAAAACAGCAGCATTTGTACTGTCCATGCTTAGCAGAGTAGATGCAACAAAACACTTCACACAGGTAAAATTCCAAAATTATTTTTATGATAATAATACCATAATTACTGGCGCAATAAATAAACATAAACATTAAGTAGCCAAGAAGGTAAGGGAGGGTCATCTAAGAGTTGTTTTATGCACACTTGAATGTCAACAGAAACTTTACTATTATTATTTGTCGTTGTTGCTGTTTATATGTGCTTGAAACAGTTTCTTGATTCTTTTTGTTGTTGTTGTTTCTTTATAAGGTGATCTGCCTTTCGCCAACATATGAGCTGGCATTGCAGACAGGCCAGGTGGCAGAAAAGATGGGGAAGTTTTGTCCTGAGGTTAAGATCGGTTATGCAGTGAGGGGAGAAAAAGGTAAGAAACTTCGTGCAGTCGTCTCAAAAGCTGATCTTCCTTCTAATGTAATTTATTATAAATTTTGTTTCTCTTTAGTGTCAAAAGGCCAGAGAGTGACAGATCATATATTATTTGGCACACCCGGAACCCTGCTTGACTGGATTTTACGACACAAAGTTATTGATTCAAAGAAAATCAAGATGTTTGTATTGGATGAAGCCGATGTCATGATTGCTTTACAAGGACATCAAGATCAATCTATAAGGATACACAAGTCAGTAAACTATTGTTTCAGAGTTAGATCTATCATTTGGCAGCAAATTTTCGTAGGAGTTTATTTTCAGGAATTGCCACTTCTTTGTGCTTCTCAGGAAAAAAATTTTTGCAAAATTTGGAATTCAAAATTTACATCTGGAAACAAATTTTCCTGTCTGGATAATTCAAGTTCTGTCTGGTATTTCATGATCAGAATTTGTAAATAACAACCTGGAGATGTAATATTGCCATGTTTGTTTCACTCATTCACTCTTTCTTGTTTCCTGAGTACTTATGCCAATGATCATAGACAAATTGCACATGAAAGTTTTGTTCTCCTGCTTCTTTTCCACACAGGACATTACCAAAAGATTGTCAAATGCTGCTGTTCTCTGCAACTTATGATGAAGAGGTGATGAAGTTTGCAAAATCAGTCGTGCCTGATCCACTCATCATTCGACTTCGCCGGGAAGAGGAGAGCCTGGATAACATCAAACAGTTTTACGTGGTGTGTCGTGATAAAGAAGACAAGTTCCAGGCCCTCTCCAACATGTATGGAGTTGTGTCTATAGGACAGTGCATTGTATTTTGTCATGTAAGAACATCTTTCTTGTTGTAAAAGGCCATTAGTTTCGGTACTACTTAAGTTTGTCAAACCAGGGCTGAGTCGTTTTCCTTTACCTTACAGTGAGTCAGGTTTTTGGAATCCATGCGGAAGCAGGGATGGCACAGTGGTGAGAGCGCTCGCCTCCCACCAATGTGGCCCGGGTTTGATTCCGGCCTGGTGCCATATGTGGGTTGAGTTTGCCGTTGGTTCTCGCCTTGCTCCAATGGTTTTTCTCTGCGTTCTCTGGTTTTCCTCCCTCCACAAAAACCAACAATCGAAATTCTAATTCAGCCAGGATAGAGGACCTGCATGAAAACAAACTAAAGCTGATGCGGCTTCCTCTCTAAATATTGTAATATTTTTTATTCTTAGGGGTACAACCCAACTTAAATTTGAGAATAACATTCATTAAAGAATTGGGTATAGGGTGATCCTGACCATTGTTCCCACCACAGCTGAGATTTCATGACTTTATTTCGTTTGTTTTTGCGCATAAGAGTTGTATTTCTGTTATTTCAGACTCGTAAGGCAGTCTCGTGGCTGGCACAGAAAATGACAGAAGATGGACACGCAGTGGCGCTCTTATCAGGCGAGATTACAGTGGAGCAGCGTATAGCAGTGCTCAACAGATTCCGTGACGGCAAAGAGAAGCTACTCATCACAACTAATGTCTGTGCCAGAGGCATAGATGTCGAGCAGGTATGAAAATTGCGCACGTGAAATGTGATCAGACGATAGCTTGGTTGCCGATTCTCTGCTTCGGGTGATGCATGATTGAAAAACTCAAGTCTAGTGGCTTAGCTGGATGGGATGTTACCAGCAACAACCAATCAGAGATAGTCTGTAGAGCTAAAAATGCGAGGAGCTTTTCAGGTTGCAACTCAGGGTTGTTGGGAAGAGTGGAGCGCGTAGAAAAGGCATCTTCTTGCTTTGCGTAATGATCAATTAGATATTGATTTAGGTGACAGTGATAGCCATATGGTTGCTTATTGCAGGTAACAGTTGTGATAAACTACGACATGCCCGTTGAGCCCACAGGCAAACCGGATTTCGAAACATACCTGCACAGGATTGGCCGGACTGGCAGGTTTGGCAAGAGTGGCATTGCAGTGAACTTTATTGATGGTCAGCGGTCGATGGCGATCATGAAGAAAATCGAAGAACACTTTGGAAAGAAAATATTACTTTTGGAGACCAATGATGTTGACGCATTGGAGAGACTAACGTAATATGGTCACTATTTCAAGTGGTATTTCAGCTACAAGACATCGAACGTATTTTAAAACTTTAGAATGTTAAGGTCTAGTACATCATGTGACTAGAAAGATCCATCTATCCATCTCTCTGTTATTTCGATCTCAAACTCGACAGAAGTTGAATTAAATTTGTTTAGGTTAATTCTTAATTGAGCAATCGTTCATTAGGCTGCTTTGAAATTTTTCTTGCGGCGATTTTGAATGCATGCTTGTCATTTGTTACTATTTGAGTTTCGTTCACTGATAGTTCATTTTGTTCCAGGAATAAAACGATGAAGAAGCATCAGTATTTATGACTGTAGCCCGTTATCTTCGCGATCAACGTGGTGTCCTTGGTTGTTAAAACCAGATTTCACAATGTTTATTATCCACCCTATGCACGCTGTGATCTTCCCCTCCTTTCTGGTTCTCGTGTACTCTTAGCTTGCGTCGCAGACGCTGTCTAACGTGGGTTACCGCGGGTTATTTACAGGGAAATTTCCGTCTGCAACGCAGGCTAATATACTCTGGGAATTTCTTGCACATTATCTCCGACCGGCTTCCTGGAGTACTGCTCCACTATATTACTAGATGTCCCGGAATCCCCCGTTCCATATAGCGTTCAACCCTAAAGTCTTTGATCAACAGTTTGAAATACTTTATTTTTTCACTGTATACATTGGTGAACTAAACTTTTGTTCTCTATTTCACATGATAAATTATTACTGTACACATTTAGAGTTCATTTTTAACAAAAAAACCATGAATGATTCCGTGCGACGTGCTGCTTGTACCCGTGTCTTAACTTTACATGTGAACTTGGCGCCAGTCTCCAAGAGTCGTTACACAACGCGTTTTCCCTAATATGGACTACGTGATTGCGTGACGGCATTAAGTTCGTTGTTTCTGGGTCACTAGTGATGCCTAGTCAAGTTTTACTCTAAGAGCCAAGGTGTATTCCGATTGGTTAACTCAGGAGGCAATTAAGCCCCGTTAGCATAAAAGACATTTTAAAAGACGTGTTTTTTTTTTGAAATTCAACGAATAATTTTGCTCTGTTTCTCATAACTGAGCCGGCTTTGCACCCAATTATCGTTGTGTTCTAGCCAGTTGTGATCATTTGTATCTTCTACGAGTGACCAAGTAAACCAGTCCCTGAAAATCAAAATTCAAATGGTGATTTCATTAGGTTAAAGTCCCGATTAAAAAAATACAAAATGTTGCTGCAAAACATACTATGTGCAAAACTAAGACGTAGTTAAATACTGTCAACACAGATTTGGAAAATTTGCATCTCATCGGAGCATACCTTTGAAACCTTCTTCAGGGGCATTGCTGACTGTTAAAAGGAAGAAAAGCAAAAAAGTTATGATGTAGGATAAACCTCCTAAGAAAGTTGAGCTGTTAATGTAGCCTGCACTGAATCGAGTGCTTTTTTCTTTCGTGTACTTAGTCCACTCGGTTTCCGAATACTTCACGAAAGTGACTGACGGAAACCGGGACACGATTATTTGATCGGGGTATTTACAACACTTGGCGGAGCTAGAAGGTTTTTCTGATTAGCGAGATGAAGTAATAAAAACTGGCGAGACAATTTTGGAGGTACGCTGTTACTATGTTTTGATTGGACAAAAAATTGAAAACTACTCCGGTATTGTTACAAAAGTTAGCCAATAGCAGTGCATGTTCCGCCATTAGATAACAGTCGTAAACCTGATTTTCATTTTCGATCTCGGAATATTTTCCGACGGCGAATGAACTGACGTGGCAACTTCCGTTCGCAGAGGAAAAGAGTGCGAGTTGCAATCTAGTTTCAGATAGAAAACAGTTCTAAGGATGATTAAAGAAATGAATAACGAAACGAAATATGAGCGAATATTACATGGCAAGGCGTCCTTAAGCAAATTCGAGCGTTCTGATTGGTTCTTTCTTGGTCGGGATTTTGCCATACGGACCGTTTCGTGAATTGTTTGGTTTGAGAAACTGGCAAATTCAATAGACAAGCCTGACCCGCGTGCCATATAATAAAATTCTTGCTAACTTAGCTTGCTTGAGCCGTACTTTTGAATATTGGCCCTCGGTCGTTTTTGTACGGACCTGGCTGCGCACAGTCCGTACTGCCACGACCTCGGGCCAACATTCCCCAGTGTGGCCCTCGCGCTCGGTTAGTAAGAGGGTAATATCATGGGGAAGTATTAAGTTTGTCGACAAGGAAAATCACGGCGCAAATTTGCTTACCTGGTAGAGCGTCCTGTGAGATGGCTCCCTGTGGTTCATCAATCTGCAACAGAGTTCAACGCTTAAAATTAAAAGCTTTAGCAGAACGATCTAGATTTTATCAATTAACATCGTAAATAGCCGAGTACGTAGTTAAACCGAACCCGTGATTTTGATTATGGTGAATTCTCCCCACTTTCTGCCATACTTTATTTGTAGTGCCAGCTCTGACGACAAGTTGTCATTCTCCAAAACTGTTGGGGTACATCAACAGGTATTGGTCACCGAAGAAGTAATGCTCCTCCTCTACTTAGCTTAAGACAAACCTGTAATAGCAATAAAGATCCTGGCTTGATTCCCAAAGTTATAAGCGTCGCGTCATTGTTTGAGAGAGGCACGCCATTTAACGTGAGATGCTGATCCATGGGCATCACAGAAAAACTCTTCATCAGCTGAAAAAAAGGGGCGCGTTACAAGATATCCTGATGGTTTGGCTGCTTCCTATCTCGCATAGCCAAAACGATGACGCGCGCGATGAGAGTACAGGCGTGACAGAATGTCACGCACGACGTAAAGTGCACACGAAGATCAGTTAAAGGAGCTCAGTCACGGTATTTTGAGTTATTTTGGACACGCAAAAAATTACATTTAAATTGAAGGAAACCTGAAAATAGAAGTTTACTAAGAGAGAAAAACACCACAGAGATGACAATAAACCATAAAGGAAAAAGGATGTTTAAGGATGGAGAAGATTAACACGGATTACAAACGACGAACTAAACTTATCAAGATGGGCAAACTGTGACGTAGATGTAGAAGACATAACAGAGAGAGAGACAATACAAGAAACACCACCAACAACAACAACATCAACAACATCTTTTACTTAAACACGGTGGGTTTTAAAGCTAATATAGCTTATGGGGCCGTGTAAATAATGTTAATAAAATAATAAAATATTAAAAATTAAAAATTATTAAAAATTATTAAAACTGAATGTAGACAATAAAAAGTAAGATATGTACAATAAAAGATATGAATAGATTTAATAAAAGACGAAATCCCTGTCAATTTGGGGACGGCCCATTTGCGGTGACTCTTCATTAAAGTTCAAGTTTCTGAGGGCGTGAGACTTTTTTGCTCTCTCGGCGTAGTCCCTAGCGCTGGCAGCAGATGGTTCTAAAATATTCTAAACAATGGATCCTCTGTGAGAAATAGAGTTTTTCATATAATAAGTTTCAAAACGTTGTATGTCAACACGATGTTGATGACGGAGGTCATCCTTAAACTCTTTCCTTTGGATTATATGTTCCAAGCATGATGGAGTTATGCGGTTGTAGATATTATACCACATAATAAAAAAAGATTAAGAATGTTCCTCACTGATTGAGTTATGTTTTGTTTTTGTCACAAAATTCCGCGGACGAGCAGTTGATGATTTTCTTTATTCTCATCACCTGTCTGTTTGACATTGCCTTGCTATTGTTTGTTGAGAAATAACACGCCGATGCCACAAAACAGAAGTTCACGATTGTTACCTGTAATTTAACATCTCTTAAAGTCTCGGTTGATCCAACAGTCAGTGAGACTTCTCCGCGCTGTTTACGGTGCCTGTAACGGGCGAAGAAATACTGAATATCCCATAAAGAGTAGCAAAGGGAAAAAAATAAAACAAAAACTGCAAATACCTGGAACTTCGACGGGCTCGACTATCACGATTCAGCTTTGGTTTGTTATTGTCCGGTGGTGTCTGAAAATAGAGACATGCACATGTTTGAAGGCGCGGTGGCCTAGGTTATGATACTTTCAAGCTCACAATGTTCTGCTTTACTTCTAGCAGTGCAAAATGTTGCTAAGCTCTAAAATTGTGACACATAACTACCAGGTAATGTAATCAAGATCATGGTAGTTTGTTGGACACCAACCTGGAAATCTGGATCGAACGAATAGCAATCTTTGCTCGAGGTACTCTGTTGACAAACAGCGTAAATGACAGCGGCAATTACTAAATCTACTGTAAATAGCACTTTTGGACTCCTAAACGTACCTTTTTGGTACGCTTCGGCGGCATATCAAGCTCGTTTGGTCTCGCCATGGGTATTTTGGCTCAACTACGTCTCACCAAATAGGAACCATGGTTCAAACAAACTCGCTTGATATGCCGTCGAAGCGTACCAACAAGGTTTGATTGAACTATTGTCCTGACTTGAAGGGAAAGTGTAATGTTCTAACCCAGGCATTTCAAGAGCTGAAAAAGGACTAGAGAAAAACAGAAAGACAATGCTTACATCGTTCAAGGCTTGCTGTATGCCTTCTCGGTGTGATCCTTTGTTATTTTGCGCACGTAGATTGTTCCATAACGATAATAGACCAATTTCGATATATTAAAATTCAGCCCAGCACGAGGCTCTGGGGAATAAACCCCACAAACTCTGTGGGACATTCCTTGCGGGTTACATGTTGAACCGATAAAGCAACCTTCGATTGTCTGACTAACAGACCGCACACGTTCAACCTCTTCCTGGCCGAGAGTCCCAAAAAACAATTGACCTTGTCTGATGACCTATATATATGTAGTGCCACACACGCACGCTTGTTTGCGTGCGAGGAACCGTGCGTGCGTGCGTGAGCGATGAGTGGTCGCATGTTGGTAAATACTGTTTTTTTATTCCGGTCAAATTCAAGAACAAAAAGAAGCCTCGTTACTATTTTTTTGGATCAATGGCTGACTTAAAAGTTCCCATCGTTTTACCTGTCTTTCTCACACGATGGCACACACGTTACTTTTCCCAGTTCATGGTTGCCACAGACATGAATGAATGAATGCTTTATTTAACGTGGATATACGCTTAGAAATCACTTTTCAAAGTTCCCTGACTTTTCCCTGATAAAAATCAAATTTCCCTGACCAAATAAATACAAACTGTTCTTTCCACTTGTTCATTAAGATTGATAATTTTTCAACAAATTTTCCTTCTTCATTGAGGGAAAACATCGTTGAGATCACAATGACCCAAATGTTTCTTCCAGCCTTCGATGGTATTAACTCAGCAGTGTTAAATTATTTCAATGTTCCCTGACTTTTCTTCAAAATGTCAATTTTCCCGGACTCAAAATAAAACTGATTCCCGCACTTTTCCTTGACCTTGAAGAATCTTTTTCCCCTGACCGTTCCCTGACCTGTGGCAACTATAAGTCTGGCGATCGGTAACTTGACATGCAGCATTCGAAGAACTGAATGTTTGCGGCGGTTGGCGATTCCAAGAGTGCTGGTAAGCGCTAAAAGATGGAAACTTGATTTGCGACTGTGTCAGGCCAAAACAGAGCAGGTCTAAAAGCAGGTCACTTCAAGGGCACAAAAAAAAGGTATTTTGGCGAGTTACATGACAAGTAGTAGGTACCGGGCCTGTGAAAGTATGAATGTTTTGACCTGGTTTTAGACTTGGCGGGAAGGTGCATTCCGTGTCACAACAGTATAGTTACCCATAATGCATTGCAAGATGTATGGGAAAATAAAGGCTGCTGTTAGCCAGGAACCAGAACAAGCAAAGTCAAGACTATAGCATATTTGAGGAAACGAATGACCCCTTGGATTGCTCTGTCTAAAAGCTTTCCCCGGGATTGAGATAATTATCACAAACAGTGCAAAATAGCGACCTACACCAGGGGCACCCAACGGATCGTTTCGGTAAATTATCTGTTCGGAAGACCTTTAATCCCCTCTGATTTTCTTGAGAGAATTGGTACCTCGAACTTTCGTGATATGAGAAATTTAATGTCTGTTGTTTTCGGACTGTTGAAAATGTCGTTTTGAGTACCGAAAAAAGGTCAGCTATCATTTTCGGAAAGGCGATAAGACCTAAGGTTTTCGGGAAATGGACAAAAAAGCCCTAATAAACTCGAGAATACTCAAGTTCCCCTAGAATATCCGAACAGATAAAATTTCTTTAGTGCAACCTAAAATTAACCTACAGAGCTTTAAAAGTAATCCAGATAGCCTAAAACAGCATCTAACAGCATTAGAGAGAAAACGGTCGTTGGGTGCCCCTGCTACACGAACTCGTTGGCGAGGTGATTTTCGACGTAGCAAAATTCTGAAATTCGAAATTCTGTAGATTTCTCAAAGTTGAAAATAGCCGAAGAAGGGTTTTCTGCTCATGGAGAAAACAAGGAAAAGACAAAGTAACGAACAAATTTTACACCAAGGTAGCCGGCTTGATGATTAGAATTAACGCTACCGGACTATAGTAATTCTAGGGGTTGAGAATGTGGACTGGACTTGGAAATCCGGATCATCACTTTTTCTGCCTTATTTGGTTCACCTTCTGGATGTTTAAATGTGAGTTTCTATAGTTCATTGTGCTTAAACAGTGACCTAAAATCAGTTACAGAGTGAAATTCTTATTCTGAACCATCTTTCTGGCAGATAAGTTTGCACAAACGTACAGAAACTGGTGTTTGAGGCTATTCCAAGACCCCCAGCAGAAAACATAAATGTTTCCAAAAGCCCATTTTATCAAAAAAGAAAACTACTGTGCTAGGTGTTTTGGAAAGAATAAGTTATATTTTATCATATCAAGGGTTTAAAGTGATGTTCAGTGTCGGATGGCACGTTTCGTGGTCATGACGTCACAAAACACATTTTTGTAAATAAGCCAGTTTGCAAAAGAACTTTTACGCCAATTTGCTGTCGACGTGTTGCTTAGGTAAAGGAAATGTTGATAATACGATACAACATTAACTAACCCGTTTTTAAAAGATTTTATGAATACTTTAATATTGTCACGTGATCTATTTCCTAACATTGCACGGATTTAATGCAGAATAGGCAAAATTTAAAACACGCTATAAAAAGTTCTTTGTAAAAGAAATTGAAAAATTACTAGTCTTACTCACTATCAGTTGTTTTTTCCACTCAAACAGGGTACAAAGTTTTGAAATAATAACTAGTCATGTGACCAGGCAATGGAGCGTAAACTCTATTGGTGTTGCTCAACAATGTGAAGCTATTTCCGGTGTAGCTTTTTAGGCTAAATGTTCATATATTTATCACGTTATTAGTCAAATGAAGACTTGTTATGGCGTTCAAGCACCCAGCAGCTTATGCCTGTAGTTTTTCTAACGAATTTATAAACAAATAGAACTGTTTCGTTCTCGAAGTGTAAAATCCTATGTTTGGTTACCTTAAATGACCTCAATAACTTCTAGCTGCCAGTTCTTAACTAAAGCAAACATTTTTTATTGCCACTTACCGAAAAAAACGTCAAGTGCTTTTATTTTTTCCTTTAAAACAAATATATACTTCTCTTTCTCAACTGATATGCTGACCCTAAGCCTAAGCCTAAGCCTAACACCTGACCCTAAACCTAACCCTCGCTCTAACCCTAGCCCTAGCCCTAAGCCTAAGTCTAACCCTAAAACCTAACCCTAAACCTAAGCCTAACCCTAAGCCTAAGCCTAACCCTAATCCTAGCCCTTGCCCTAACCCTAACGCTAAGTGAGGTAACCCTTACCCTAACCGTACCCCTAAACCTGACCAAATTTTTCATCTATTTTGTAAAAAGCTTCCGTAGTTGTAGGAAATGTTCCTTTTCATAAGGGAAATGAATGAGCCTGTAATGGTAAATCAGGTCATAATGGGTGCCTTATTTGCCTCACAAGGTCATTAAGCGTCTCCAGCAATGATATTCCTAGACAAAGGGCTAAATTTCCCTTCATCTTATGAAATATTGAAGAATTTTATATTCATTACACAATAACTCAGTGGGGGGCGGTATAGCAATCACGTGATAGTCATAAATGACAAGAGAGCTTTGTTTTACTTAAAATAATATATGGTAAATTTGGCATGGCGTTTGCCATTTGCAATTTGTTCTGTGATAGACTAGTGCAAACCCAAAGACCTTACAAACACTCAAAATGTCTACTTTAAGGGGTATGGTACCCCAAAATATGGCGATGTTCATGAAAAATTCAATTTCTTGGAAATACAAGACTTAAGACCCTTGAGGACTTGTCAAAAACATTTTGAAACGATCTTGCCGAATTTCCTTCCAGATGAGTGTGAAATTTAAGGAAAGTACACAGTCGTATAAGCTTTTTTACGTGGCAACGATCATAGCAACGACTGTTTACTATAAGAACGTGACCAAAAATATAGATTATTTTTAACTTATATGAACGAAAGTATTTAGAAAAAATTTTTAAGACATGCACAACTCGATTGGTATAATTATTTGTGAAAAGCTTTGCCTCAAATTGCCATCACAGGCTCATTCATTTCCCTTATGACAAGGAATATTTCCCACAACTGCGGTAACTTTTTACAAAGTAGAACAACCATTGCACCCCCTCCCCCGAGATCCAATCTGCACCCCCCCACTATTTGTGGCTCGTTAAATGCTTAATACTTCGTGTAAGAAACTTAAAGTGCATTTTTCTCAAAAGTTTACTTTTGTACCGACTGACTTCGCGCCAACATTTCTACTTTGCAAGGTTTTTAAGTAGAGTTTCTGAAACTTGGGCTCATCAAAGACCAATAGTGTCGTGATGATGTAAACCAAAAACATCGTAACATTTTAAGGTCTGTCACGTGACATGAGATGATTTGTCCACTGGGTGTGGTAAAAAATTAAGGTTATTTCCAAATAAAGCTGTAAAAAGCACTGAAAATAAGAGTTAACTGTCAAAACTTAGGTACATATCACAGAGCAAAACAGAAACTTACACGATATGCTTATTTGACAGTCAATTCTTGTTTTGTAAAAGAGCAGGAAGTGTTGGCGTCAATACTATAAAACACTCTTCAAAAGGCTGTGGCTGGTTTCCATAGCAACCATTTTGAGTAAAACTTTAGAAATTTAATTTCTCTTCTTGAGTGCAATAGCACACAATTGATCTTTCTTCACCATATTTAAACAAACTTTTTGGTCCATATTGAGGGTACCATACCACCTTAACCCACCTGCCAGGGTAACCCTAGCACGCAGATAGAGTTACCCGCCCGGCGTCGACAAAACCAGGATCGGACCGGAGCGGACCGGATCACGGATCGGATCACGGACCGGATCACGGATCGGATCACGGATCGGATCACGGATCGGATCACGGATCGGATCACGGATCGGATCACAGAAAAAAAAACAAAGTTTTAACGAAAAAAAAATCCCTCAAAAAATCAAATCGTTTATAAGATAATAATAAATAAAAATAAAAGTGGAAGACTAAAATATGTTAAATGAAAATAAGAATCCCGAATTTGACGCAATGACATGTTAATTACAGAGAATGACAAGAGGTCATTTAAAAAGCCACATAACCACTTAATTTACGACGAATTTAAATTGTAATGAACAGGCAGATGTTGTTATATTTGAACGTTAGTTGGCTCGAAGCTTGCGTGAACCTCCCATTCTCGTTTTTGAAATTTTTGTTCGTATCAGTAGCTAATTCTCGGCTACAGTTTCGTGTCAGATGTCAGCGTTATAGTTGGCGTAACAGTTAATGAGAAACTTACGTACGAAAACTTATGGACATGGCTTGCTTTAAAGGAGCTACGTCACGATTTGCGCGTCTTGAAAAAACCAGCCTAGTTTTTCAAGTTCGTCATTTGCAGTCCTTGTTAGTCTCTGCCATCCTTAACGATCCTCATTCCGTTTTGATTTGTTCTTGCCTCTTAAGTGTTTTCTATCCTAGAACACGATCATTTTAAGGTTTTATTCTATTTAAAGGCAACTCTTTACGACCCTAAAAAATGACTTTAAAAATCGTGACGTAACTCCTAGAATATTGTTTATTCTCGGGTTGCGTTATCGTTCGCACTATCGATGTTATTCTTATAATTTTTTGTAAAACAGCTATATTTCCTTGAAATACAAATGGTTTGTTTCGTTTTATTCCAGTGCGAAATATCGTATTCCAAACTCACATCTTGTAAAAGTATAGACTTGTCTCAAAAACGGAAATTGTTTGAAATCATCGTGCAACAGGTGTTTAATTTTTTTAGTGTTTTTAGTTTTTGTGTTTCGATTCATACGTTCGTCCTATTATTACCATGCTGACTCGTTTCATGACAGTTTACCTTTGATGCAAGTGAATATACGAAATATCATTTATCTGAAATGTGGAGAAAGATATGAAGACATGATTGATCATCACAATCATCCACACAACTTAAGCAGTCGTGAAATTAAGGCCTGAAAAAAAATTCAGGCCTGAACGGGACTCGAACCCATGACCTCTGAGATACCGGTGCAGTGCTCTACCAACTGAGCTATCAAGCCAACTGGGAGTTGGTCACATTGTGAGTTCGTAATTGTTAGGGGATTGGACACCAGTCTAGAGTATTATGGGATGTAGAGAGAGAGAGAGCACACTAGGTGGAGATTCAACGTTGAGTTAGCTTATGTGTCATCGTCTCTTCCACGCAATAACAGTAGTATACTCGTAGATGGTGAAGAGTGCAAGCGAATATACGAAATATCATATAGTTGAACTGCGGAGAAAGATATGAAGACGTGATTGATCATCGCAATCAAAACCCAAACAGCCTGAAAAAAATTCATCTGTGACCAGCTCCCAGTTGGCTTGATATTATAAAAGAATAAAGGAATATCACACCTGAATTAAATAAAACGTTCTGCTCACAGTAGTCACTCTAGTGTAATTTGCTCAACAAAAATTTGAATTTTGAATTTTTTCCTTGATCCGATCCGTGATCCGATCCGTGATCCGGTCCGATCCTGGTTTTATCAACGCCGTTACCCGCTTACCCGGGTAACCCTAGCTGCCTTGTAAACACGACGAAGAAGAAAGAGGGTTGCCAATAGGTTTGGCGGGATGCGGGATTTGGCTTTTTTTCGCCGTGATATTTGGGATTTGAGTTGAAAACAGGGGCGGGAAGCGGGAATTACAATTACGAGCGGGAGCGGGATTTCGTATTTTTATGGGGTTGGGATGCGGGATTTGCAAGGAGAACAGAGCGGGATACGGGATTTCAATTCTTACGTGATCTCATAAATTGTTATTGACTAGCGCAAAAACCACAAGCTGGCAGATACGAACCGTATAGCTGTGTCAGGTTTCAAGTAATAAATAGCAACCGCTCTGTACCCTGTCAGGTTCTGTCAGGTTCTGTCAAACGATCGTCCATTTCCGACATTTTCGATGCTTGCGTTTGTAACCTTGACCTCCCGATCCTTTCTAGTTTTTCTGGTCTTTCGACCTTTTCCAAAATGCTTGGCTTGTTTTGGCCGGGATGGCCACACCAGATGTCGGTGATAGTGATTTAACGAACGAAGTATGCGACATTACGAATTCCGTCACCATATATTAGATCATATTAAGAAAAGGATGTGCGAGCAGGAATGCCTTCATTCGGAAAGAAAAGTTCTGAGCACAGATTTCAAGTGAAGTGAAGACGCTGAAAGCTTTGAAAGAAACTGTCAAGTGTGTTTACGGGCCATCTCTTGAATATGGGAATGAACAATCTTTTTCTTTCACTGATACGTAGCCTCGATTTGCGCCGCTTTCTCGAGTCCGGTCTACGTTCCTCCTCGAGAAGAGACGGCTGGACGCGTGAGCGGCAAAGCATGTCTGTGACGTATCTTCATAATGTAATTCTTGCGGCGCTTCAGGTGGCCGGAAATGTCATCTGATGACAATCATAGGCAGGCACACATGACGCCTACGGCTCGTAAAATTTGTGGCGTTTTTTTCACATTATTGTTGCGGAAGGGCTTTACATGCTGTGTTCTATAGAAGAGTTTTTTTTTTTAAAGTAGAGCGGAGCTGTTTGACTATACTGTAGTAACTGTCATGTCAAAGGTCACACATATGTTGGTGTAAATGGTGTTGACACCATGTTTATGTTTTGCTTGTTCGGTTTGCTCTGGCTCATTTAAAAATTTAATTTTGATTGGCTTCGCCAGAGACTGGTGTTGCTTCTCTTCAAGGAGACTAGTAAGGTACACATCAATTTGACTGGGTGTTTTGTTTCTTGAAATCGATGTTTTCGTTTATTCCTCCCTTTGTTTACTTTGTTCGTTATCTCATATTCTGGTACCACATGATTCAAATATAGATTCTAACGTATAAGTCTGTTGACTATTTTTCGTGTTGTATATGCTACTATGGTTTAGATCAGGCAAGATTTCATCAGTTGACGGTATTTGGTTAAATATCCCACTAATGCGATCGCACTTCATATCGAACAACTCCTTTGCTACTGCGAGAAAGCTAATTTATGCAGCCTGCTCGATTCAGGCAGGCAGATTTCTTATTGGTTGAAATTAACAATGCCAAGTCCACGAGTCCAGCCATGAATTCGGGGGAGGAGCGCGGGATCTTTTCCCGAACAGCGGCTGGTAATCGAGCCTAACTGATACGTGGACAAAAGGAAACAAAACAGTAAACCGTTTACAGAAAGAAACGTTATAATCATTTGTGCTTACTTATCTGCTACCCATTGAATTCTTTTGTGATCTTTTATGCAATATCTTGTTTTAAAAAGTTTGTGTCAATAATTAAATAAATCATTAATTTCAAAAATTAATAATTAACGCAGAAACGTCCTTGAAAGTAGGCGGGAACGGGATTTCCAAACACGTGTGGGATTGTGGGATTAACAGGAAAAAAATGGGCGGGAAAGCGGGATCTGAGAGCCCTATTGTGGACCCTCAAGAAAGAGGAAAGTGTGAGTGCTAAGGTAACCCGCTTACTAGGGTAACCCGCTTGCTAGGGTAACCCTCCCTCCTTGTAAACAGGCCCTAATAAATTGGCGCTGACAGGCAACATTGGGCTTCTTGAATGAATGAGTTGCCAGTAATCGGATACCCGTGCTTGCGCAAAGAACTCTGGGATCGTCAGGGGGCAAACATTGCAAGTCGGTGGAAGGAAATGTATGGCGAAAAGTTGTTTCGACGCCCAAAAACATGGTTTTGGGGAGAGATCAACGCTTTTTCGCCGTTGTTTTATCGCACATGGATTTTGGCAATGTTGATACATGGAAAATGTAAGTTTTTGTTTGAATAATCGTGAAATAAGTGATAAAATTTACCGATAAACTCCCTTTTGCTTGCGTGAGGTTTATTGTGAAATACATTGAACAGAATATTGAAAATTTCAACACACGCCTGATCTCGAGAGGCTACCCGGAGCAAATGGTAGAAAAGACACTCCGAGAAGTTAAATATATAGACAGAAAAGAAGCTTTAAAACAGAAATCGAAAATTGCAGAAGGAACTACTACCCTTTGTGTCGCGCAATTTCACTCAATCGTCAATACCAAACTTTGGAAAGCATAATCACGCACAAATGGCACTTTTAAATACAAATAATCAGAGATATATTCAAGGAGCCACCCTTGATCAGTTATAGAAAAGGAAAATCCCTGAAATACGTGCTTGTAAAAGCAAAACAAGGGCCTTGAGCAACACAGTAGCCACACAGCATGAGTCGCGCGGACTCATTTGTCACTAAGTCAACCCCAGACAGTACAATGATCGCCACTGGACTTATTTCCAGTATTATTTGTAGACTGAGCTTTCAAATAAACCAAAAGTAGCCTGTACACAACTTTAAAGGCCTTACTGGGTTATTTCCTCTCGATTTATACCAAATTAATTTTGTAATATTTTCAGACCATTACGCGATGTAAGTTTCACAATAAACCTCACGCAAGCAACGGAGTTTATCGGTTGGTTTTATCACATATTTCACGGTTATTCAAACAAAAGCTAACATATTCCTCATATCAACATTGCCCAAATTCATTCGCGATAAAAACGACGGCGAAAAAGCGTTGATCTCTCTCAAAAATCGCTTTCTTGTACCTCGAAACAACTTTTCGCCGTACATTTTCTGGCGACTAGCAATATTTGCCCCCTGACGATCCCAGAGTTCTTCACGCAAACACGGGTATCCGATTACTGGCAACTCCTTCATGGACAAGTGTGGCTTCCTCCTAGTGATAATTACATAACCCATGTTTTTGTACAAAGTGATACTGCTGGTCATTTTCGAGCCATCGGTGATCAGGTGAACACGGGACAACTGTCTACGGCGCCCAAGAACCACGTCTGAGAAGAACAGGCACGTTTACTCGACAGCTACAGGGATCTCACGAAGATTCATCAATAGAAGAAACTATTTGAAATATAAAGTAAGTGCCTCCATTGTCTTTTCTTGGGGTTTAAGGTATTTACATAGATGTTTTCATCGAAGTAATAATCGTCGGTCTGCCACGTGCTCGACGACGTTGCGAGCGAATTGTTTTCCCGTACTTTCTCAGCACTCTGATCAATGCGTGTTGTCCTGGTAAGTTTAGAAATGGAATAAACTGATCGTGGCAAAAATTTGGAAATATATTTCCGGAGGTTCTAAAGTTGCCGACGAGAAAAAGAACCAAAAAGCCCCGAAAGCTGCCTGTGATACCGCGGTTTCAAATGTGTGGCGTACTTGTCTTGTGCCGATTTTAAGGTGGCTCGATAGGCTGAAAATGGTCATTTTTGCAACATTTCCATGGTCAATTATATTCTCAATATCAACATTTAAGTAACACATCTAGTTACAGTATTCTTTGAAATGTGCAGTTCCGAAGTTTTAGACGAATTCTTTAAATTCCTAAGGAGCCACACCCACAAATGTGGCCACACCCATTTCCGAACCTTTGAAAATAAGGTATTTTAGGAACCAAATATCTCAACTGAGAAACACAGCATAAAGTCCAAGTTTTGCAAGCTTGTATATAATATTGTTGACTGTGAAATGAGCCACTTTCATGTAAAAACCTCAAATATGTTTAAAGTTATGACCAGCTACTGAAACATGGAAAATTTGCCATGGTCTACCCAAATTTCATTGCTAATAACTCCTGCAATAATGGTCAGATCAACACAAGAGTGGGTCATTTCACAGCTTTGACTGTCTTATAGGTTCTCTGAAAATTTCACACCGTTACCTTAAATACTTTTTACAAAACAGTGTTCCCAGTGTTCAAAATCATGAAAATTTGCATATTTTAGAAAATAAGACTTAAAGTTGATACACTTAATTACCACTAGGATTTGAATTTTTTTAGTCTCTTAAAAGGCCCCAGCCTCATAGGAGGGTCCTTCATTTGCTTCTAGGGTATCTGTGTAACCCTTTTTCCATTTTCTAATGTTCTTTCGCCGTTTCTTGGCCAGTTCCCCACTCTTTCTTCGCGAATGACGAATTCTGTCACTGTCTAGCTTTGCGCAACTCCTCTTGCAGTGGACACCAGGCACAATTCCAAGGTGTTTTAGTACTGAAATAAGGCATGTTGAGCCATCATTAAAATGAGCTACTCCCAAAAAGGTTGCAGTCTCAACAGTTGGCAGACTTGAGTGGGTCTCTTTCGTAGCATGCTGCCAAATCAGCCCATTGACACTCTCATTTTGGTTTTGTGTTCCACCGTGTGTGCACTTTGATAGAAGGCTCTCCTCACTAAGGGCTTCAAATGTTGGCAAGATGGCATTTGCCACAGCCTCTTTCATGGGCTCTTTGTGGGCATAATCTGCTGTTCCCTTGGCAATGTCCCTTTGGAACCCACACCAGGAGTCTTCTCCTTCTGGACACAGGTCATGATCAGGGTTTTCATCCGTAGATCTGCTGTGATGCCAAATGGCCATCACTGCATTCTGCATTGCTGTTATGTTATGGGTGTTCTGCCTGATGGCCTTTCCAAAATAAACTTGGAGTTTATCTATTCTTTTGTCTGTCAGTCTCCCTGCTCCACCGATTGGTTTGCCGTCAGCTAAAGGAGTCTTGCCCAGTCTCTTTTTGAGTGAACGTAGGCGTGAACCCAAACGCTTCTGTACGTGGCCCACACATTCAAGTTTTTCGATGGCTACATCTCCATAGACAGCTTCTTGTACTAAAAGCTTGTGTGCTTTACTGTCACCATCTCCAAGGAACTCCACGTACCGCATGCCATGGCCCTCAACAGACCGTTGAAAAATGTTCAGAATCCCGGAAGCATCCATTGATCCTGAAGAGCCTTCAAAATTTGCATGACATTCATGTTGATGGCCATCCCACCACTCATGAAATTCTGCTGATCTCTCTTTCCCCCTCCATTGCATACACTGCCTGCATTCTTTTGACATAACCTCGCAGTCCAGAGCCTTTCCTGTGACTGTGGAAAGTGCTGTCACTATGCCATATGCTGAGGAAAATCCTCTCTTTCGCCACGTTCCATCTCCTGACACAGCAATGTCATACAAGCCTTCTTCATTGGGTTCATAAAACTCTTTTACATCATTTGCTGCTTTAGACATGCTTTCTTTAGCAACAGATTCGGTTGCATCTCGCACAGCTTTCACATGGTCACGGTAAGCGTTCTCATTCATGGGTGGCAACATGTTCATGACACATGTGAACTTTACAAGTCCTTGGTGACCAACACCAATGTTTCTCATAGCTAACACAGCTCTCCTGTTCACCTCAAAGGCTTGTTTATTCTGTATTTTAGCAGAAGTGTAAAATTGGCGAGTAAATGAACATTTACCTCCAGTGCACTTTAAAATGAGAAGAGAAGCCAGACCCATTTTGGAATCTTCATCTTCCTCGAGCGAAAGAGCTACACGTTTACAAGAAGGGCAAGGTAAAGACTCAAATACCGTGGCAAGAACAGAGATGTCAACAATTCTAAAGCCTTGCAGGATTTCACCTTCATTTTCGGAGCTTTCCTCGGAAGAATCATCCGATGGTGGTTTCAGTTTTCGCACTGAAGCTGGCAAGGATTTGAAGCTTTCGGACTTCACGCCTCTCGCCGCGTGCTCTTCATCCCCACTCGACTCGTCGCTTTTCTCGGTCGATTCTTTCGACACAGAAGCAGCTTCGGTTGAAGAATTACTTTTCTTTGTGTACTAGTTACCAGTAAATCTTCTCTTTTTTCTTTTTCTACTGTGAACTTTCGTTGGAGGCATGTTTCGCTAAGAATATTTCACGAACTAAACTGTAAACAATGGCTTTCGTCGCTTCCACGTTTTATGTCTAAAACGATGTCGTGTAATTGCACAACGAAATGTCCCCGCTTTAGCCTGAACTTGTTACCAGTCTTCCCATCGCTTGAGGGCACTCACAGATGAATCAGAGCAGAAAAATCGCCCTTTTTTGCATCAAAACAACGCGTAAACAACATTGGTTACCATAGTAACCGATCAAGAACAAGCTCAAACTTCGCAATTTTGGGCAAATTACGCACTATAGGGCAAAAATATCGAGCTGCTATTGAAGTACAATGGCTAAAGATACTATAAAATGCAAAGTCACAAAATACACTTTTTTTTCGATTTTTGGCCTATCGAGCCACCTTAAAGCGCTGTTTAGTGGAGTTATTCGAAACCGTTGTTTTGACCGGTGCTGTCGAGTGCTGTATTATTACCGGATGCGATATACAATGTGTACATTAGTACTGATCTTTCGTTGATTGACATTTGAAATCGAACAAGAAGATCTTTTAGATCTTATAACCGCGCTTTAAAAATTTAACGGTGCGCTTAGCACTACCGTTGGAACGCAGTGCACACTCCAAAGCGGTCATTGATGATTCTTTTCTTACTGTAGACATCACATCACTTGATCAACACAAACTGTATTATTGCACCATCAGTGGTAGCCGTTGACAAATCTCCGATGACGTAATGGTCTTAATCTAGAACTTTCTTTGGGATATGTATGGGCATGAACGATATGAACGACACAATAATAACACTATTAACAACAGCTTTCTTTCTTAAAAGTCATGATTAAATTTAATTGGTGTTTTCCACGAGTAAAGGGCTAGCAAAGTAGTCACACAAGTCATATAAAAAAAACCCTATCCCGACCGATGTATCGATTTTGGTCACTCCAGTGACCACAGATCGAAAACGTGACAGAAAATTGGTGTTACTTTTGATTCTCACCAAATTTGTTATATCCCCCGCTTGGGAGAATTTTGTTAAGTTAGCTAATTTAGTATGCAAGCCACCGTAATGGCGGTTGCCGCTGGCGAAATGTTTATTTGCTCAAAATTGGGGCAAAATCTTTCGGAGATGGAAATCAGGACATTTGTAAGGATACAGAAAGTAATTTGGGACCAGTTGCTGGCTTCTAAGGCTGAATTTATCCAGAAGTAAGCTGTATTTTAGTTTTTGTGCCGAAAGCCACATGATGAAATATTATCGGTTTGTTCTGCTGTCTTGTTCTGTTTTTTCTCCTGGTCTTTTTTGTAGCCCGCCGAGGCCAGTCTTTCATCTAAATCAGTTGAAAAAAGTTCGAAAAAGATGTTCCCATTCAAGTTTAAGCTCTCAGGTGATAATTCTGGAGTTTTTTGGCCGAAACGTCAGCTTTGTTATGTTCATGTTTTTCGGTTGCTATGGGCGATAGTGGCTTCCTTTGTTAGGGGAGTGAGGTCACAAAAAAATTCTAATTAATTCTGGTTTTGTTCGATTTCGCTGAAATTTTAACACGATAAAGCTGGATTGTTAAGGAATAGATTTACCGCCTGCCAATGTGTGGTAGCTATTAACGCTTAAGTGATATATCGCTTCGAAATCAGGGTTTTGAAGAGATTTTTTTGCAACGTGTGGGTTCGGCGTGATTTTGTAATCGGAGGTTTTTGTTGACTCTGAAGAAAAAAATATCTGGAAAAGGTCATTTCATCGATGATTCAAACGAATATAAATATGTATATGTTCCAAGCGAAATTTCTGCTGAAAAAATATAATTTTTGACGAACGCTGGGTTTTTAATTTTTTTCCCGTGAAAGTCAGTATCGGAGATGAGATTTATTAATGTATCAACAGCTTTTGGCGAGTAAATATCACAGGTTGTGTGACTCAAAATTTGGCCGAGTGGAAGCTTGGGTCTGGTCACCTACAAATTGAAAAAAAAACCATGGGTAAACCATGAACCACGCTCGGCCCATGGCCACGCGGTTAATAAGCGAGATGACACAATTGTTATGCAAGACCTTTTGGAGAGCTCGGTTCAAGGGAATGTAATAGCGAATTGTTGAGAATAAAAGTGGAATTATACGACCAGCGCGTATTGAGTGTACCCTCCAATTCAGTACAGTTTGTCCTTATGGAGAGGTAGGCCACACCATCGATCGCTTGCCAGACGTTACTCCACAAATCGCTTTCTCCTGAAAAGGAAAAGTGCCGAATTGCAATAAAACCAATGGCTCCATAAAGCCCAATAAATTTCACTACACATACGTGTGCTTTGGCGGTCGAAAGACTCTTGAAAACTCGTGAAACTTATAACCAATGCGCTTAGGGTGGCCGAACACAGTTTTTGCATGCGCTTTTGCTGATGCAATTCAGTGCGCACACAAGGAATTTGCAAAAAACAAACATGCTGTCAATAGAGCGATCATTTTATTTACTCATCACCTATAATTGAATGCAGTGTATTGATGGCTTTAGTCTTTTATCACACATATATGTTAGAACAGGTAAAGATGCAAAGAGCTCAGCAATTCTCAGCTTTTTCTTTGTTACTGAAAGAACCCAGTTAAATGCAGCACATGCGTAGTAAATCAAAAAATTGCTATTGAATGAAAATTTGCACTCTTGCCTGTTTCTTGAGAACAACTCATTAGAATTTCACGAAATTTGGCATGAAAATACTTTAGGAAATAAGTAACTGGAGTATTGAAAATAATTGAACTTTAACAAAGGAAACTCTAGATATTCCAGTAAACCTTCAACAAGGGATAATTAAAGATCTCTCAGTTAAATTATTAGCAAAATGGTGTTAACTTGGGAGAATCGTTACAAGCTTGTTGCATGCAAATTATAAAGAAAATCTAATGACTAGATTTTCTACAAGTAAACAAAACCGATTTTAAAGGCCTGTTTATTTTTATTCGTGTTGCCATGGCAATGGTACATATGTCAGCTTAACCATAAAAAAATCAAAGTTTGTGTTGTTAACTTGCTTGCTGCCATTTTTGGCGACCGAGAGATCAAGGGTTTTAGAGAGAAAGGTGAATGAAACACAGGTATCAAAAACTGTGTTCAGCCACCTTAAGCTACCTGGTTTGGTGGCTTAAATTTAATGAGAATTCCACTGAAGTTTGCCGACTTGCTTAACTTTAAGCGAGTTGGCAAAGTGACTGTTTTCATGGGATCTCCAGCCTGAACTAGGTAACTAAGTGATTTTCCCTCATTTACCTGATCCTGAATGCTGCTTTAAGCGGGTGAGTCACTAACACTATCTGAATGCTGCCCTTCATGAACTTTCTTGATTGTCATTGCAGTTGCAAACAGTTGAAGACCTTCAGTAGTGCCTTCTGGAAAATTCTTTCTTGTGTACTGAGAAAACCATGGTATGCTATATGTCTATATATGTAAAGCTAATAAACTGTAGAAAACTACTTTTTGCCATTTTTAAGTTATTTTTTTGTAAAAAAAATACCTTGTAGTCAACAGGTCTGGGGTATGTTATCATCGGGTCAATGGTTGAGTGAGAGATGTATGTATGTCACACCAATCATTCATCTTTGCTTTTCTACAAACAGAAACAGGTATTCTTGTATTGGCCTTTTTCTGACATTTCCGATGCTTTGTTTGCTATGGTTGAGCCGAGGACTTTGTGGATGGGTTTCAAAAGAGTTCAGAACTCGCTCATCTGACGAAGAATTATAATGACATCCACATTGATTGCTGTATTCGATTTGTCTGTATCCTAGTTTGACAAGGTAGTTTTGATGTTTATGAGCTGACTGAACATGGTGCAAGAGTCCTGGTTTTTATTATTATAATTATTATTATTTTTTATCTCTTTAATTTTTTTTACAGTGGAACTAACAATTAACTTGACTATTTAGTAGCGAAATCAACCTATGGTGACTGTTGCTAGTTGCCTAAACAAACCACAACCGAAGCCCTAACCCTGCTGAATAACATTGGACTAATCACCTCTTAACTGTCTTTGAGCTGAAATCAACGTTATCTAGCTTGTGCGTTGCGTGAAATTAACATTTTGCTGTAATTTGAGTGAAATGAACATCTTTGTGGTCGCGCCTTAACGTAAAATCAACATTTTAACTGTTTTTGACCTGAAATCAATATTTTTTAAGGTTACGCGTTGCAAGAAATCAACATTTTGCTGTATTTTAAGTGAAATGAACATCTTTGCAGTCGCGTCCTGATGTGGCAACAAATACAAGTTTTTTGCGTACATAACATCTCGAAAATCATGTAAACTTCAGCAAAAACATGTACAGAACACACCTAAGAAAACCCTCGTGCGAAATTTGAAGCGTTTGTTAAAGTTCACTTTTGAGCAAAATACCTAAGTAACGCCCTTTTTCCACTGAGCCCTTCACATAGACGAAGCCGGGCTCTTATTGATAACAAATTGAGCCAATCCTTTGTTATAATAAACAGAGGTGAGACTTTGACTTATAACAAAGGCTTGCCTCAATTTATTATGACAAAGGATCGGCTCAGTTTATCATAAGAAAGGCCCTGGCTTCGTTTATCTGAAGGGCTAGGCTGAAAAAGGGCGCTACGCATTTTGCTCAAAAGTGAACTTTGTCGAAAACGCTCCATATTTCGCATGCAATTTTGTTCAGGTATGTTAAGCAATGTCCCATAGTTTTTCCACTAAAGTTTGCTTCGTTTTCGAGATATTGCGTATGCAAAAAAACACTCGGTTTTTCTTAGCGGGGTCTTTATAATATTGTTTTCACTTACAGTTGTTACTGTGGCAAGGTGAAGATGCTGGACGAATAGCTCAACCCCATGGCCAAGAAGCTGGTTTTGAGAACGAAGGTAAGATGGAGGCCCTGAATAACAGGTTGCAATATTCTGTATAAACCCCTGCTTCAGAAATATTGCAAGGGTTCTCCTGTATTTGGAGGGCCACAGGAACTGGTCCCTGACAGGTTTAGTAATCAATAAAAAGTACAAGACAAGATTGCTGACACTGAAGTCATGGACACAGCAAACAATATGCCTGCGATCAACAAATCAGATGAGCCGCCCACATTGTCAGCATGCCAGATGACCATATTTCGAAGCAACATAACGCTCCAGATGCTCCGATCAGAAAATGTATTTGAGTTAGGAGGTATAATAAATTTATTTTAACACTGTTGACCACTGCTGATATTTTAAATCTCACTTGCCAGAAATACAAGGAGTGAAGCCAGGATTCTTCCAGAAACATTCAATCTACAAGGACGTTGGCGAGGATGTGAGAAGCAAGGTAATGATTGTGCACATGGTAAATGGACATCCTTGTGTTTATTTATAACTTAAGCTGTTTGGCTTACTTATGTCACTGGTCAGGAAGAGTTTTCGCCTGATAACAGGAGTTCTGATTTGTTTTCCAATTGGCCCAGTTCAAGCACTGTAAAATAGTCTTACACACATAATCTCCAATTCAACTGTATGTTTTGGCATTCTGAATAGACTTCCTGGTGGTTGTCCTGTTTGAGTTTTGTGCACTTAATAGCACTGAACTTTATGCTGTCAGGCAAAGTGAGCTGCAAATGGGAATTGAGCAGAAAGGGGGCGGCAGGAGGTGAAGATTTCTCCCAATCATTAGTTCATGTGTTAGTCTCACATCATGTCATCTGATGGCATGTTTGAAGCCATTCAAAGCAAAGAGCTTGTTAGGACATTTGGATATAAAAGTTTCTTTTATTGGGTCAATCAGCTGGAAATAGATAACAGTAGACCTCCAACTGGGACTTCACCTTCTGAGGAAATGCAAATTCCAAAGAAGAAACTGGAGCAGATGAAGAAGAATGTTGGTGTGCAGCCAAATGATCCCAGTTCACCTTTTCACTCAGTCAAATCATTTGAAGAATTGCCTCTGTAAGTACCCTTACTATTTTATGCTTCCTTTGACTTTCCATTTTTATCCATCTTAAAGGCTGTAGTCACTCAAGACATACAGTAGTTTACCGTGCATTTCATAAAAGAAATCTGTTGTTTTAAAGGGCTTTCTCTCAGTTTAAACCCAAGATCTCTTATGTGGGTGTTCTATTTTTAGCTGGCCAATCAAAAACCAAGTTAGTCTAGGTGGTGGAGAAATCAGTCACATGACAATAAATTGCACGTGCGGTTGTCAGCGCTAGCAGCCCTTTGATTGGCTTACAGATATCTTTTAAAAGTTTGTCAAAGTTATTGAAACTTTTTCCATGTGCTTCATTTTCCATGCTGAATAAGAAGGCTTCAGTTAAACGTATTGAAACAGTCCGCATTGTTTAAGAACCGTGTCGCGACTGTATCTAGCGTGATTTGTTAAACACTCCGGGTGCGATTGTTCTCTAATCTTGGAATTCTGTTACAAGTCGTTTTTCGTTCAACGTTTAAAGGTCAAACTGATGATACCGCGAACTTCTTTCTACAGTGTGTTTGCCTTGGCTACTCTTAAAAAAATATCAAATACCAACCAGAAAGATCGAAATTGAAACAGCGGCACGTTCAAGCATACATGCTGCGAGAAAGTGTCATCCAGTTAAAACTTTAGAATGTTTAGCTCTAGTACATCATGTGGCTAGAAAGATCCATTTATCCATCTTTCTGTTATAGTTCGATCTCAAACTCGACAGAAGTTGAATTAAATTTGTTTAGGTTAATTCTTAATCGAGCAATCGTTCATTAGGCTGCTTTGAAATTTTTGCTGCAGCGATTTTGAATGCATGCTTGTCATTTGTTACTATATGAGTTTTGTTCACTGATAGTTCATTTTGTTCCAAGAATGAAACGATAAAGAAGCATCAGTATTTATGACTGTAGCCAGTTATCTTCGTGATCAACGTGGTGTACTTTGTTGTTAAAACCAAATTTCACAATGTTTATTATCGTTGATAATTAATGAATCATGCACTGCCAGATAACAATTTAAAGCCGCTCTCCAATCAGAATTCTGTTCTTTTAAAAAAAGAACAATTAGCTAATCATTGACACTTACATATATAGTTTTCCATTTTAATATTATTCTTTTTCTATTCCCACCTATTTTTGTATATATGTAGTTGTCATTTTTTCCATTTTTATCCATCTCAGGCTGTAGTCACACGGCCAAAAGCTCACATGTTTAAACTTAATACATAGCCAGTGAACATTTTTATAAATTTTTAGCATTGATTTATTGTTTTATTTTCCATGTATATAACTTTTTAGGTCAGAACAGCTTTGCTGTGGTCTATATGATATGGGCTTCAACAAACCATCCAAAATTCAAGAAACAGCCTTGCTGAAGCTTTTGGTAGACCCGTGAGTATGGTGTTAAAATGTTACACTTCTTGAATGTAAAAACATTTTGAAATGGTTCTGAGAAGCTAAACCATTACACCACAAGACCATATGTCCTTCTAGATTTGCTCTAGTTTCATCTAACAAACATTTTGACAAAGACAGCAGCTTTCAAGTGGGTTGTAAACTATTCTGAAATTTCAACAAGAGAAGAGGTTCTGCCATTCTGATGAACATAGACATTTCTAACAGTTCTTAAACCCTTTTAGGTTTGCTATTATTTTCAAAACAGTTAGTTACTCTGGAATTTCAAATGGTCCATTGATAAAGTGAGGAACTAAAACAGAAGTAGAAAAATGTTTGAAAAGTGGACCCTTAAATGTTTTCCTTTGTCTAGGCGAATAATAAGTAATTGTGCCAACTCTGTAAAGAAACCCTGAATTTAACAAAACTGCCATTTTTTTTACTTTCTGGCAAAAGAAGTTATTATTCTGGTGACCAACACAAGTTTCCAGTCTCAGAATGCAAAAAGCAGGCTCAAATGCAGATTATACTTGATGTAGAAAGCATGTTGTGTCCCCCAAACTGTGCTGTGATATTTCAGGGGTTTTACATGAAGTGCCAATCAGTTTCATTCATAATAACATAAAGTATTTGCCTATCTTGCCGACTGAGAATCATGCAGAAAACCTGATTTGTCTTCTATACTTGGCAATGATTCACATAGCGTTAAGTCCGTGATGTTGGTTGTAATTTATGTGACGTCAAATTTCAAGTACCCTTGCAAAATTGTAAATGTCAGTTAAAATGAAATCAGCCTTTTTGGGGTCACACAATCACTAAACTGCATATATTTGGAACAGTTCATACAATGCAAAATCCCCTGATACTTCACAGGAATTTTGAATTAATACTATGCGCTTAATATATATTGTGGTTGTTTTTTATGTAACGTCCGCGACAGTGTTTTTTCGCTCTATATTTCTAATAGAAATCGGTCAATTGGAAAAACTGTATAGCCCACTTAACATGTCAGTAGGCACAAACATGTTCATAAATGGAAAACTGGATAACTCCTTTTTATCCTTTGTCTGTACTAAATTAAAGTTTCAAAATTGAGTCTGAATGTAATGTCCACGACGGTGGAATTGCCCTGTAACATGTTCCTTTTAAGGATCAGTCCCAAACAACTAAACTGGTTTTATGTTTTGTTTGGTTCAATCGATATTTAGATTCAAAAACATGATATTACAATCTCAGTCTGGAACAGGAAAAACAGCAGTCTTTGTACTGTCCATGCTTTGCAGAGTAGATGCAACAAAAAACTTCACACAGGTAAAATTGCAAAAGTATTTAATTATGATAATAATATCGTAATCACCCATACAATAAATAAACAGTACTGTTAAGTTGCCGAGGAGGTAAGGGAGGGTAATCTAAGAGTTGTTTTATGGACACACTTGAATGTCAACAGAAAAGTGATTATTATTATTATTATTATAATTATTTGTTGCTGTTGTTGTTTACATGTGCTTGAAACAGTTTCTTGATTCTTCTTCTGTTGTGTTGTTGTTGTTTCTTTATAAGGCGATCTGCCTTTCGCCAACATATGAGCTGGCATTGCAGACAGGCCAGATGGCAGAAAAGATGGGGAAGTTTTGTCCTGAGGTTAAGATTGGTTATGCAGTGAGGGCAGAAAAAGGTAAGAAACTTCCTCCAGCATCCAAATATGCCATAGTTGTCTCAAAAGCTGATCTTCCTTCTAATGTAATTTATTACGAATTTTGTTTCCCTTCAGTGTCAAGAGGCCAGAGAGTGACAGATCATATATTATTTGGCACACCAGGAACCCTGCTTGACTGGATTTTACGACACCGTGTTATTGATTCAAAGAAAATCAAGATGTTTGTATTGGATGCAGCCGATGTCATGATTGCTTTACAAGGACATCAAGATCAATCTATCAGAATTTACAAGTCAGTAAACTATTCTTGGAAGGTTACTTTCAGGGATTATCACTTCCTTGTGCTTCTCAGGAAAACATTTTTTGCAAAATTTGGAATTCAGACTTTACATCTGGGAACAAATTTTGTTGCCTGGATAATTCAAGTTCTGTCTAGTATTATTTTCACGATCAGAATTTGTAAATAACAACCAGGAGATGTAATGTTGCCTTGTTTGTTTCAGTCATTCACTCTTTCCTGTTTCCTGAGTACTTTGGCCAATGTTCATAGACAATTTTATGATAACTGCAGAAATTCTCGCGTGCTCATTGGTTAATTTTTATTGTTAATAAGCGGGCAGACACATGAATTTATAATTTATATGGTGCGGAAACGAACGAGAGTGGACAATTTGTCAATTTGTTATCGCAAAAGACAAACTGATGTGGATCCACAGCTACTTTGACAATGTTATGACCAAATTCATGATCAATAACAGGACAGATGCATGAAAAACTGACGTCAATTTGTTAAATTGCATGTGAGAAAAATCGTTGATGGGTTATAGCGCATGAGAGTTTTATACTTCTGCTTCTTTTCCCACACAGGACATTACCAAAAGATTGTCAAATGCTGCTGTTCTCTACAACTTATGATGAAGAGGTGATGAAGTTTGCAAAATCAGTCGTGCCTGATCCACTCATCATTCGACTTCGCCGGGAAGAGGAGAGCCTGGATAACATCAAACAGTTTTACGTGGTGTGTCGTGATAAAGAAGACAAGTTCCAGGCCCTCTCCAACATGTATGGAGTTGTGTCTATAGGACAGTGCATTGTATTTTGTCATGTAAGAACATCTTCCTTGTTGTAAAAGGCCATTAGTTTCGGTACTACTTAAGTTTGTCAAACCAGGGCTGAGTCAATTTCCGTTACCTTACAGTGAGTCAGGTTTTTGTAATCATTGGGGGAGCAGGGATAGCAGAGTGGTGAGAGCACTTGTCACCCACCAATGTGGCCCGGGTTCGATTCTGGCCCGGTGCCATATGTGGGTTGAGTTTGTTGTTGGTTCTTGCCTTGCTCCAAGGGTTTTTCTCCGGGTTCTTCGCTTTTCCTTCCTCCACAAAAACCAACAATCCAAATTCCAATTAAACCAGGATAGAGGACCTGCATGAAAATCAGCTAAGGCTGATGTGGCTTCCTCTCTAAATATTATAATATTTTTTATTCTTAGGGGTACAACCCAACTTTAATTTGAGGATAACAGTCATTAAAACAATCGGGTACAGGGTGATCCCGACCATAGTTCCCACCACAGCTGATATTTCATGACTTTATTTCGTTTATTTTCTCTATGACAGTTGTTTTTCTGTTATTTCAGACTCGTAAGGCAGCCTCGTGGTTGGCGCAGAAAATGACAGAGGATGGACATGCAGTGGCGCTCTTATCAGGCGAGATGACAGGGGAGCAGCGTATAGCTGTGTTCAACAGATTCCGTGACGGCAAAGAGAGGCTGCTCCTCACAGATATGCCCCTTTGGGGCTTAGATGTCGAGCAGGTAAATAACGCGCGTGGATCTGATCGGTAGCTGCCGGTTTCGCCCCATGGCGAGTTCGCCCCCACCGAGTTCTCTCCCACATCGATTCAACTTGATCGAGTTCGCCCCCAACTAGGTCGAGTCGCATACAGAGACTCCCTGGTGGTGGCGAGATGACCGGTACCCGTTTGACTTTGTTGCTATATGCGCGCCGGCTGCAACAAGCGAACAATCATCATCTAAGCGTGTCAAATGTACGTAGACTGAAATGGTTCTTCGAAAACGTTTACTAACTCGATAACAACTACGTAAATACGAACACAACATTTTGGGGCGAACTCGAAATTGAAATTTTATAGTGGGGGCGAACTCGCCATGGGGCGAAACCAGTATCATTCTGTCCCAGATATGGGCGAGGAGGCGCCATGTACCTCTCCAACGGCTTAACAGGATTGTTCGAGAAGGCAATAATGAACAAAAAACAGATGCAATGAACGTAGCCCTTAAAACAGTAGAACTATGATACCGAGAGCTATTAAAATGGAATTGTGTATAGGTTCTGAAGAAGTGTGTGGCTTCTTGTGGGTGAGGGAAGAATGGGGGCGCACTATATAAAGGCGTCCTCTTGCTTAGCCCGATTCTTAGACGTCCAATGTCGTTCCCGGCCCCTCTCTCCCTCTCCCGTCGAAAGAGGGAGAGAGGGGTAGCGAAGGGGTCGTGGATGACTTCGGACGACATCTTGCTTTGCTTAACGATCAATTATATATCATTTTAGATAAATATGATAGTCATATGGTTGCTTATTGCAGGTAACAGTTGTGGTAAACTACGACATGCCCGTTGAGCCCACAGGCAAACCAGATTTCAAAACATACCTGCACAGGATTGGCCGGACCGGCAGGTTTGGCAAGAGCGGCATTGCAGTGAACTTTATTGATGGTCAGCGGTCGATGGGGATCATGAAGAAAATCCAAGACCACTTTGGAAAGAAAATATTACATTTGGAGACCAATGATGTTGACGCATTGGAGAAACTAGCGTAATATGGTCACTATTTCAAGTGGTATTTCAGCTACAAGACATCGAACTTATTTTAAAACTTTAGAATGTTAAGCTCTAGTACATCATGTGACTAGAAAGATCCATCTATCCATCTCTCTGTTATTTCGATCTCAATCTCGACAGAAGTTTAAATTGCCTATGAAGTAAAAAGTAATTGCTGCTGATTTGAAAGGCTTTTCAAAGTGAAGACGAATGGCGTTTTCGTTTTTGGAATATCTTTTTTCGTTTTAGAGATATTCACGTTTTTGTATTATAAGTGATGACGTCATAGGTGGTTCCACTAAAACAGTTCAACACTCGATCAAGAAAATCTCTAGAAATATTAAAGCAGTGTTCTTTAAACTTGGCACCAGAAATGTACATCACAAAAGAAACAAAATAACACCCGTTGTGCCATCGCCATGACAACAGTTATGCCGCTGGTCCTGTTTTAATTAAAACCAACATTACCAGATTTTATCTTAAACAAGGATCATCCACTCCCAACAATCTAATGGGGAGAGTTAAGACAACATGGGAATCATGTGTGTTCCGAGCAAGGCCCTCTGTCCCTTTTCGAAGGGTTGCAAATTGGCATATTTTGTTTTTCACAGAAAGAGACTGGAGCCAAAAGTGTTGCCATGGCAACAACACAGAAGGAGTCATTCTGTTTCTTTTGTGATGCACATTTGTGGTGCCAAGTTTGAAGAACACTGCTCCAATATTTCTAGAGATATTCTTGATTCAGTGTTTTACTGTTCAAATGGAACCACCTATGACGTCATCACTTTCCTCATTTGCATAATACAAAAACGTAAATATCTCTAGAACGAAAAAAGATATTGCAAAAAGGGAAACACCATTCTTCTTTACTTTGAAAAGCCTTTCAAATAAGCATCACTTATTTTTTACTTCATAGGCACTTTAAATAACAACCTCGTTCCCAGGGTCTCTCATCTTACTTAATTTAATTGTCATCTCCCAGATTCTGGGAGACACGTGACCAGACCCAACCAGGGTCTCTCTTCGCTCGCTCCAGGGGGCGGTAAGATGAGAGACCCTGGGAACGAGGTTGTTTAAATAAATTTGTTTAGGTTTGTTAAATGAGCAATCGTTCATTAGGCTACATGTACTTTGAAATTTTTGCTGCGGCGATTTTAAATGCATGCTTGTCATTTGCTACTATTTGAGTTTTGTTCACTGATAGTTCGTTTTGTTCCAAGAATGAAACGATAAAGAAGCATCCGTATTTATGACTGTAGCCCGTTATCTTGGCGATCAACGTGGTATACTTTGTTGTTAAAACCAAATTTCACAATGTTTATTATCGTTGATAATTAATAAATCTTCATCCACCTTATGCACGTTGTGATCTTCCCCTCCTTTCTGGTTCTCGTGTACTCTTAGCTTGCGTCGCAGATGCTGTCTAACGTGGGTTACCGCGGGTTATTTACAGGGAAATTTCCGTCTGCAACGCAGGCTAATATACTCTGGGAATTTCTTGGACATTATCTCCGACCGGCTGCCCGGAGTACTGCTCCACTCTATTACTAGATGTCCCGGAATCCCCCGTGCCATATAGCGTTCAACCCTAAAGTCTCTGATCACCAGTTTGAAATACTTTATTTTTTCACTGTATACATTGGTGAACTAAACTTTTGTTCTCTATTTCACATGATAAATTATTACTGTACACATTTAGAGTTCATTTTTAACAAAAAAACCATGAATGATTCTGTGCGACGTGCTGCCTGTACTCGTGTCTTAACTTTGTCTTAACTTTACATGTGAACTTGGCGCCAGTCTCCAAGAGTCGTTACACAACGCGTTTTCCCTCATATGGACTACGTGATTGCGTGACGGCATTAAGTTCGTTGTTTCTGGGTCACAAGTGACGCCTAGTCAAGTTTTACTCTAAGAGCCAAGGTGTGTTCCGATTGGTTAACTCAGGAGGCAATTAAGCCCCGTTAGCATAAAAGACATTTTAAAAGACGTGTTTTTTTTGAAATTCAACGAATAATTTTACTCTGTCTCTCATAACTGAGCCGGCTTTGCACCCAATTATCGTTGTGTTCTAGCCAGTTGTGATCATTTGTATCTTCTACGAGTGACCAAGTAAACCAGTCCCTGAAAATCAAAATTCAAATGGTGATTTCATTAGGTTAAAGTCTCAATAAAAAAAATTACACAATGCGACTGCAAAACATACTATGTGCAAAACTAAGACGTAGTTAAATACCGTCAACACAGATTTGGAAATTTTGCATCTCATCGGAGCATACCTTTGAAACCTTCTTCAGGGGCATTGCTGACTGTTAAAAGGAAGAAAAGTAAAAAAGTTATGATGTAGGATAAACCTCATATGAAAGTTGAGCTGTTAATGTAGCCTGCACTGAATCGAGAGCTTTTTTCTTTTGTGTACTTTGTCCACTCGGTTTCCGAATACTACACGAAAGTGGCTGACGGAAACCGGGAAACGATTATTTAATCGGAATATTTACAACACTTGGCGGAGCTGGAAGGTTTTTCTGATTAGCGAGATGAAGTAATAAAAACTGGCGAGACAATTTTGGAGGTACGCTATTACTATGTTTTGATTGGACAAAAAATTGAAAACTACTCCGGTATTGTTACAAAAGTTAGCCAATAGCAGTGCATGTTCCGCCATTAGATAACAGTCGTAAACCTGATTCTCATTTTCGATCTCGGAATATTTTCCGACGGCGAATGAACTGACGTGGCAACTTCCGTTCGCAGAGGAAAAGAGTACGAGTTGCAATCTAGTTTCAGGTAGAAAACAGTTCTAAGGATGATTAAAGAAATGAATAACGAAACGAAATATCAGCGAATATTACATGGCAAGGCGTCCTTAAGTAAATTCGAGCGTTCTGATTGGTTCTTTCTTGGTCGGGATTTTGCCATACGGACCGTTTCGTGAATTGTTTGGTTTGAGAAACTGGCAAATTCAATAAACAAGCACGACCCGAGTGCCATATAATAAAATCCTTGCTAACTTAGCTTGCTTGAGCCGTACTTTTGAATATTGGCCCTCGGTCGTTTTTGTACGGACCTCGCTGCGCACAGTCCGTACTGAAACGACCTCGGGCCAACATTCTCCAGTGCGGCCCTCGCGCTCGGTTAGTAAGAGGTTAATATCATGGGGAAGTATTAAGTTTGTCGACAAGGAAAATCACGGCGCAAATTTGCTTACCTGGTAGAGCGTCCTGTGAGATGGCTCCCTGTGGTTCATCAATCTGCAACAGAGTTCAGCACTTAAAATTAAAAGCTTTAGCAGAACGATCTAGATTTTATCAATTAGCATCGTAAATAGCCGAGTATGTAGTTAAACCGAACCCGTGATTTTGATTATGGTGAATTCTCCCCACTTTCTGCCATACTTTATTTGTAGTGCCAGCTCCGACGACAAGTTGTCGTTCTCCAAACCTGTTGGGGTACATCAACAGGTATTGGTCACCGAAGAAGTAATGCTCCTCCTCTACTTAGCTTAAGACAAACCTGTAATAGCAATAAAGATCCTGGCTTGATTCCCAAAGTTATAAGCGTCGCGTCATTGTTTGAGAGAGGCACGCCATTTAACGTGAGATGTTGATCCATGGGCATCACAGAAAAACTCTTCATCAGCTGAAAAAAAGGGGCGCGTTACAAGATATCCTGATGATTTGGCTGCCTCCTATTTCGCGTAGCCAAAACGATGACGCGCGCGATGAGAGTACAGGCGTGACAGAATGTCACGCACGACGTAAAGTGCACACGAAGATCAGTTTAAGGAACTCAGTCACGGTATTTTGAGTTATTTTGGACACGCAAAAAATTACATTTAAATTGAAGGAAACCTGAAAATAGAAGTTTACTAAGAGAGAAAAACACCACAGAGATGACAATAAACCATAAAGGAAAAAGGATGTTTAAGGATGGAGAAGATTAACACGGATTACAAACGACGAACTAAACTTATCAAGATGGGCAAACCGTGACGTAGATGCAGAAGACATAACAGAGAGAGAGACAATACAAGAAACACCACCACCAACAACAACATCAACAACATCTTTTACTTAAACACGGTGGGTTTTAAAGCTAATATAGCTTATGGGGCCGTGTAAATAATGTTAATAAAATAATAAAATATTAAAAATTAAAAATTATTAAAAATTATTAAAACTGAATGTAGACAATAAAAAGTAAGATATGTACAATAAAAGATATGAATAGATTTAATAAAAGACGAAATCCCTGTCAATTTGGGGACGGCCCATTTGCGGTGACTCTTCATTAAAGTTCAAGTTTCTGAGGGCGTGAGACTTTTTTGCTCTCTCGGCGTAGTCCCTAGCGCTGGCAGCGGATGGTTCTAAAATATTCTAAACAATGGATCCTCTGTGAGAAATAGAGTTTTTCATATAATAAGTTTCAAAACGTTGTATGTCAACACGATGTTGATGACGGAGGTCATCCTTAAACTCTTTCCTTTGGATTATATGTTCCAAGCATGATGGAGTTATGCGGTTGTAGATATTATACCACATAATAAAAAAAGATTAAGAATGTTCCTCACTGATTGAGTTATGTTTTGTTTTGTCACAAAATTCCGCGGACGAGCAGTTGATGATTTTCTTTATTCTCATCACCTGTCTGTTTGACAGTGCCTTGCTATTGTTTGTTGAGAAATAACATGCCGATGCCACAAAACAGAAGTTCACGATTGTTACCTGTAATTTGACATCTCGTAAAGTCTCGGTTGATCCAACAGTCAGTGAGACTTCTCCGCGCTGTTTACGGTGCCTGTAACGGGCAAAGAAATACTGAATATCCCATAAAGAGTAGCAAAGGGGAAAAAATAAAACAAAAACTGTAAATACCTGGAACTTCGACGGGCTCGACTATCACGATTCAGCTTTGGTTTCTTATTGTTCGGTGGTGTCTGCAAATAGAGAGTGGACTGGTGAGATGCACGTGATATGCACATGTTTGAAGGCGCGGTGGCCTAGGTTATGATACTTTCAAGCTCACAGTGTTCTGCTTTACTTCTAGCAGTGCAAAATGTTGCTAAGCTCTAAAATTGTGACACATAACTACCAGGTAATGTAATCAAGATCATGGTAGTTTGTTGGACACCAACCTGGAAATCTGGATCGAACGAATAGCAATCTTTGCTCGAGGTACTCTGTTGACAAACAGCGTAAATGACAGCGGCAATTACTAAATCTACTGTAAATAGCACTTTTGGACTCCTAAACGTACCTTTTTGGTACGCTTCGGCGGCATATCAAGCTCGTTTGGTCTCGCCATGGGTATTTTGGCTCAACTACGTCTCACCAAATAGGAACCATGGTTCAAACAAACTCGCTTGATATGCCGCCGAAGCGTACCAACAAGGTTTGATTGAACTATTGTCCTGAATTGAAGGGAAAGTGTAATGTTCTAACCCAGGCATTTCAAGAGCTGAAAAAGGACTAGAGAAAAACAGAAAGACAATGCTTACATCGTTCAAGGCTTGCTGTATGCCTTCTCGGTGTGATCCTTTGTTATTTTGCGCACGTAGATTGTTCCATAACGATAATAGACCAATTTCGATATATTAAAATTCAGCCCAGCACGAGGCTCTGGGGAATAAACCCCACAAACTCTGTGGGACATTCCTTGCGGGTTACATGTTGAACCGATAAAGCAACCTTCGATTGTCTGACTAACAGACCGCACACGTTCAACCTCTTCCTGGCCGAGAGTCCCAAAAAACAATTGACCTTGTCTGATGACCTATATATATGTAGTGCCACACACGCACGCTTGTTTGCGTGCGAGGAACCGTGCGTGCGTGCGTGAGCGATGAGTGGTCGCATGTTGGTAAATACTGTTTTTTTTTTATTTCGGTCAAATTCAAGAACAAAAAGAAGCCTCGTTACTATTTTTTTGGATCAATGGCTGACTTAAAAGTTCCCATCGTTTTACCTGTCTTTCTCACACGATGGCACACACGTTACCTTTCCCAGTTCATGGTTGCCACAGACATGAATGAATGAATGCTTTATTTAACGTGGATATACGCTTAGAAATCACTTTTCAAAGTTCCCTGACTTTTCCCTGATAAAAATCAAATTTCCCTGACCAAATAAATACAAACTGTTCTTTCCACTTGTTCATTAAGACTGATAATTTTTCAACAAATTTTCCTTCTTCATTGAGGGAAAACATCGTTGAGATCACAATGACCCAAATGTTTCTTCCAGCCTTCGATGGTATTAACTCAGCAGTGTTAAATTATTTCAATGTTCCCTGACTTTTCTTCAAAATGTCAATTTTCCCGGACTCAAAATAAAACTGATTCCCGCACTTTTCCTTGACCTTGAAGAATCTTTTTCCCCTGACCGTTCCCTGACCTGTGGCAACTATAAGTCTGGCGATCGGTAACTTGACATGCAGCATTCGAAGAACTGAATGTTTGCGGCGGTTGGCGATTCCAAGAGTGCTGGTAAGCGCTAAAAGATGGAAACTTGATTTGCGACTGTGTCAGGCCAAAACAGAGCAGGTCTAAAAGCAGGTCACTTCAAGGGCACAAAAAAAGGTATTTTGGCGAGTTACATGACAAGTAGTAGGTACCGGGCCTATGAAAGTATGAATGTTTTGACCTGGTTTTAGACTTGGCGGGAAGGTGCATTCCGTGTCACAACAGTATAGTTACCCATAATGTATTACAAGATGTATGTGAAAATAAAGGCTGCTGTTAGCCAGGAACCAGAACAAGCAAAGTCAAGACTATAGCATATTTGAGGAAACGAATGACCCCTTGGATTGCTCTGTCTAAAAGCTTTCCCCGGGATTGAGATAATTATCACAAACAGTGCAAAATAGCGACCTACACGAACTCGTTGGCGAGGTGATTTTCGACGTAGCAAAATTCTGAACTTCGAAATTCTGTAGATTTCTCAGAGTTGAAAATAGCCGAAGAAGGGTTTTCTGCCCATGGAGAAAACAAGGAAAAGACAAAGTAACGAACAAATTTTACACCAAGGTAGCCGGCTTGATGATTAGAATTAACGCTACCGGACTATTCTTGGTTTTCATGTGACGTAGTCATATTCCAAAATTAGAAATTATCCTTCCTTCTGAGGTTTTAGTTTCATCAGATAAAAGGCCCTGTAGGAACGTGACGTTTGGCAATGTTTTAGCTCGACAGAGTTCTTCTTTTTGTAACAGAGCACTCCAAGCTTTTGCGTTGTGTGACATGAAAATGGCGGCCAGAAAAGACTGTCGCGTAGGTCAAAAGATGAGTTATCGCTTTAGTTTTTGTTAAATAAACGGTGCTTGCACTAGAAGAAGCATTTATTTCAATGTGTCGGAGCACTAGAGTAAAAATGTTCGTTTCAATAGCAAAATTCAAGGACGGATGTTTTTGTTATTTTACGGTCGCCATGTTTGTGCCCCTCCGAAGGGCACAAACATGGCGTCTCCATACAAAGCTCTATAAATTTGGATGACACGCTTCTGCGAATAACGGGCGAATGAACAACAGCAGAAACCTGATTCTTGGCGAGTTTGTTTATATAGCAATCATCTATCATATCCTAGATTCTTGAATTTATTTATTGAATGGTTACGATTTTTAGTTTTGATCACATGACTGGTGAAAACCAAGAATAGTAATTCTAGGAGTTGAGAATGTGGACTGGACTTGGAAATCCGGATCATCACTTTTTCTGCCTTATTTGGTTCACCTTCTGGATGTTTAAATGTGAGTTTCTATAGTTCATTGTGCTTAAACAGTGACCTAAAATCAGTTACAGAGTGAAATTCTTATTCTGAACCATCTTTCTGGCAGATAAGTTTGCACAAACGTACAGAAACTGGTGTTTGAGGCTATTCCAAGACCCCCAGCAGAAAACATAAATGTTTCCAAAAGCCCATTTTATCAAAAAAGAAAACTACTGTGCTAGGTGTTTTGGAAAGAATAAGTTATATTTTATCATATCAAGGGTTTAAAGTGATGTTCAGTGTCGGATGGCACGTTTCGTGGTCATGACGTCACAAAACACATTTTTGTAAATAAGCCAGTTTGCAAAAGAACTTTTACGCCAATTTGCTGTCGACGTGTTGCTTAGGTAAAGGAAATGTTGATAATACGATACAACATTAACTAACCCGTTTTTAAAAGATTTTATGAATACTTTAATATTGTCACGTGACCTATTTCCTAACATTGCACGGATTTAATGCAGAATAGGCAAAATTTAAAACACGCTATAAAAAGTTCTTTGTAAAAGAAATTGAAAAATTACTAGTCTTACTCACTATCAGTTGTTTTTTCCACTCAAACAGGGTACAAAGTTTTGAAATAATAACTAGTCATGTGACCAGGCAATGGAGCGTAAACTCTATTGGTGTTGCTCAACAATGTGAAGCTATTTCCGGTGTAGCTTTTTAGGCTAAATGTTCATATATTTATCACGTTATTAGTCAAACGAAGACTTGTTATGGCGTTCAAGCACCCAGCAGCTTATGCCTGTAGTTTTTCTAACGAATTTATAAACAAATAGAACTGTTTCGTTCTCGAAGTGTAAAATCCTATGTTTGGCTACCTTAAATGACCTCAATAACTTCTAGCTGCCAGTTCTTAACTAAAGCAAACATTTTTAATTGCCACTTACCGAAAAAAACGTCAAGTGCTTTTATTTTCTCCTTTCAAACAAATATATATTTCTCTTTCTCAACTGATATGCTGACCCTAAGCCTAAGCCTAAGCCTAACACCTGACCCTAAACCTAACCCTCGCTCTAACCCTAGCCCTAGCCCTAAGCCTAAGTCTAACCCTAAAACCTAACCCTAAGCCTAAGCCTAACCCTAAGCCTAAGCCTAACCCTAATCCTAGCCCTTGCCCTAACCCTAACGCTAAGTGAGGTAACCCTTACCCTAACCGTACTCCTAAACCTGACCAAATTTTTTCATCTATTTTGTAAAAAGCTTCCGTAGTTGTAGGAAATGTTCCTTTTCATCAGGGAAATGAATGAGCCTGTAATGGTAAATCAGGTCATAATGGGTGCCTTATTTGCCTCACAAGGTCATTAAGCGTCTCCAGCAATGATATTCCTAGACAAAGGGCTAAATTTCCCTTCATCTTATGAAATATTGAAGAATTTTATATTCATTACACAATAACTCAGTGGGGGGCGGTATAGCAATCACGTGATAGTCATAAATGACAAGAGAGCTTTGTTTTACTTAAAATAATATATGGTAAATTTGGCATGGCGTTTGCCATTTGCAATTTGTTCTGTGATAGACTAGTGCAAACCCAAAGACCTTACAAACACTCAAAATGTCTACTTTAAGGGGGTATGATACCCCAAAATATGGCGATGTTCATGAAAAATTCAATTTCTTGGAAATACAAGACTTAAGACCCTTGAGGACTTGTCAAAAACATTTTGAAACGATCTTGCCGAATTTCCTTCCAGATGAGTGTGAAATTTAAGGAAAGTACACAGTCGTATAAGCTTTTTCACGTGGCAACGATCATAGCAACGACTGTTTACTATAAGAACGTGACCAAAAATATAGATTATTTTTAACTTATATGAACGAAAGTATTTAGAAAAAACTTTTAAGACATGCACAACTCGATTGGTATAATTATTTGTGAAAAGCTTTGCCTCAAATTGCCATCACAGGCTCATTCATTTCCCTTATGACAAGGAATATTTCCCACAACTGCGGTAACTTTTTACAAAGTAGAACAACCATTGCACCCCCTCCCCCGAGATCCAATCTGCACCCCCCCACTATTTGTGGCTCGTTAAATGCTTAATACTTCGTGTAAGAAACTTAAAGTGCATTTTTCTCAAAAGTTTACTTTTGTACCGACTGACTTCGCGCCAACATTTCTCTTTTTGCAAGGTTTTTAAGAAGAGTTTCTGAAACTTGGGCTCATCAAAGACCAATAGTGTCGTGATGATGTAAACCAAAAACATCGTAACATTTTAAGGTCTGTCACGTGACATGAGATGATTTGTCCACTGGGTGTGGTAAAAAATTAAGGTTATTTCCAAATAAAGCTGTAAAAAGCACTGAAAATAAGAGTTAACTGTCAAAACTTAGGTACATATCACAGAGCAAAACAGAAACTTACACGATATGCTTATTTGACAGTCAATTCTTGTTTTGTAAAAGAGCAGGAAGTGTTGGCGTCAATACTATAAAACACTCTTCAAAAGGCTGTGGCTGGTTTCCATAGCAACCATTTTGAGTAAAACTTTAGAAATTTAATTTCTCTTCTTGAGTGCAATAGCACACAATTGATCTTTCTTCACCATATTTAAACAAACTTTTTGGTCCATATTGAGGGTACCATACCACCTTAACCCACCTGCCAGGGTAACCCTAGCACGCAGATAGAGTTACCCGCCCGGCGTCGACAAAATCTGGATCGGACCGGACCGGACCGGATCAGGGATCGCATCACGGACCGGATCACGGATCGGATCACGGATCGGATCACGGATCGGATCACGGATCGGATCACGGATCGGATCACGGATCGGATCACGGATCGGATCACGGATCGGATCACAGAAAAAAAAACAAAGTTTTAACGAAAAAAAATTCCCTCAAAAAATCAAATCGTTTATAAGATAATAATAAATAAAAATAAAAGTGGAAGACTAAAATATGTTAAATGAAAATAAGAATCCCGAATTTGACGCAATGACATGTTAATTACAGAGAATGACAAGAGGTCATTTAAAAAGCCACATAACCACTTAATTTACGACGAATTTAAATTGTAATGAACAGGCAGATGTTGTTATATTTGAACGTTAGTTGGCTCGAAGCTTGCGTGAACCTCCCATTCTCGTTTTTGAAATTTTTGTTCGTATCAGTAGCTAATTCTCGGCTACAGTTTCGTGTCAGATGTCAGCGTTATAGTTGGCGTAACAGTTAATGAGAAACTTACGTACGAAAACTTATGGACATGGCTTGCTTTAAAGGAGCTACGTCACGATTTGCGCGTCTTGAAAAAACCAACCTAGTTTTTCAAGTTCGTCATTTGCAGTCCTCGTTAGTCTCTGCCATCCTTAACGATCCTCATTCCGTTTTGATTTGTTCTTGCCTCTTAAGTGTTTTCTATCCTAGAACACGATCATTTTAAGGTTTTATTCTATTTAAAGGCAACTCTTTACGACCCTAAAAAATGACTTTAAAAATCGTGACGTAACTCCTAAAATATTGTTTATTCTCGGGTTGCGTTATCGTTCGCACTATCGATGTTATTCTTATAATTTTTTGTAAAACAGCTATATTTCCTTGAAATACAAATGGTTTGTTTCGTTTTATTCCAGTGCGAAATATCGTATTCCAAACTCACATCTTGTAAAAGTATAGACTTGTCTCAAAAACGGAAATTGTTTGAAATCATCATGCAACAGGTGTTTAATTTTTTTAGTGTTTTTAGTTTTTGTGTTTCGATTCATACGTTCGTCCTATTATTACCATGCTGACTCGTTTCATGACAGTTTACCTTTGATGCAAGTGAATATACGAAATATCATTTATCTGAAATGTGGAGAAAGATATGAAGACATGATTGATCATCACAATCATCCACACAACTTAAGCAGTCGTGAAATTAAGGCCTGAAAAAAAATTCAGGCCTGAACGGGACTCGAACCCATGACCTCTGAGATACCGGTGCAGTGCTCTACCAACTGAGCTATCAAGCCAACTGGGAGTTGGTCACATTGTGAGTTCGTAATTGTTAGGGGATTGGACACCAGTCTAGAGTATTATGGGATGTAGAGAGAGAGAGAGCACACTAGGTGGAGATTCAACGTTGAGTTAGCTTATGTGTCATCGTCTCTTCCACGCAATAACAGTAGTATACTCGTAGATGGTGAAGAGTGCAAGCGAATATACGAAATATCATATAGTTGAACTGCGGAGAAAGATATGAAGACGTGATTGATCATCGCAATCAAAACCCAAACAGCCTGAAAAAAATTCATCTGTGACCAGCTCCCAGTTGGCTTGATATTATAAAAGAATAAAGGAATATCACACCTGAATTAAATAAAACGTTCTGCTCACAGTAGTCACTCTAGTGTAATTTGCTCAACAAAAATTTGAATTTTGAATTTTTTCCTTGATCCGATCCGTGATCCGATCCGTGATCCGGTCCGATCCTGGTTTTATCAACGCCGTTACCCGCTTACCCGGGTAACCCTAGCTGCCTTGTAAACACGACGAAGAAGAAAGAGGATTGCCAATAGGTTTGGCGGGATGCGGGATTTGGCTTTTTTTCGCCGTGATATTTGGGATTTGAGTTGAAAACAGGGGCGGGAAGCGGGAATTACAATTACGAGCGGGAGCGGGATTTCGTGTTTTTATGGGGTTGGGATGCGGGATTTGCAAGGGGAACAGAGCGGGATACGGGATTTCAATTCTTACGTGATCTCATAAATTGTTATTGACTAGCGCAAAAACCACAAGCTGGCAGATACGAACCGTACAGCTGTGTCAGGTTTCAAGTAATAAATAGCAACCGCTCTGTACCCTGTCAGGTTCTGTCAAACGATCGTCCATTTCCGACATTTCCGATGCTTGCGTTTGTAACCTTGACCTCCCGATCCTTTCTAGTTTTTCTGGTCTTTCGACCTTTTCCAAAGTGCTTGGCTTGTTTTGGCCGGGATGGCCACACCAGATGGCGGTGATAGTGATTTAACGAACGAAGTATGCGACATTACGAATTCCGTCACCATATATTAGATCATATTACGAAAAGGATGTGCGAGCAGGAATGCCTTCATTCGGAAAGAAAAGTTCTGAGCCCAGATTTCAAGTGAAGTGAAGACGCTGAAAGCTTTGAAAGAAACTGTCAAGTGTGTTTACGGGCCATCTCTTGAATATGGGAATGAACAATCTGTTTCTTTCACTGATACGTGGACAAAAGGAAACAAAACAGTAAACAGTTTACAGAAAGAAACGTTATAATCATTTGTGCTTACTTATCTGCTACCCATTGAATTCTTTTGTGATCTTTTATGCAATATCTTGTTTTAAAAAGTTTGTGTCAATAATTAAATAAATCATTAATTTCAAAAATTAAAAATTAACGCAGAAACGTCTTTGAAAGTAAGCGGGAACGGGATTTCCAGGCAAACACGTGTGGGATGGTGGGATTAACAGGAAAAAATGGGCGGGAAAGCGGGATCTGAGAGCCCTATTGTGGACCCTCAAGAAAGAGGAAAGTGTGAGTGCTAAGGTAACCCGCTTACTAGGGTAACCCGCTTGCTAGGGTAACCCTCCCTCCTTGTAAACAGGCCCTAATAAATTGGCGCTGACAGGCAACATTGGGCTTCTTGAATGAATGAGTTGCCAGTAATCGGATACCCGTGCTTGCGCAAAGAACTCTGGGATCGTCAGGAGGCAAACATTGCGGGAAAAGTTAACGCCCGGGCGGAGTGTGGGGGGTATTCAGCGGGCATGCTTTTAAATAAAAGATATGTTGTGTAAGCGTCACGGAATATTTAAGTACCGTTCACACAGATAATTAGTTTATTTAGGTGTCATCAATTGTCATCAAATATCGCTTAAAGTGTGCATTCGCTCAATGTTGCACACCTGGTGTCATTTTTATCTCTGTTTGCGAATTTATAATACTCAATTCTTTTTCCCCTCTTCTGTACATTAGTTACAATTACGCCATTGCGCGTAGATCGTCTGGCAAAAATTCATTACAATCGCATGGGAGCATTCCGAGTTCTGCATTGATATAAAGCGGACAAACGTGGACTTTTTCCGAGGCATAATGGGGTACGTTGTTCCATCACTGTGGCAGCTGACTAAGGTTTAATTAATTTAACGGCAAAGAAAAAAAGAAGAGTATTTTCTTAGTTTCACTCTTAGGTCATTACTGACATGGAATCGATATAATGTTATGTCGTGTTCAAAACAACTGGTAAGAGGCTCAAGAATTTACAAATGGAATTGAGACTCGTTTCAAAACAAAAATCTTGTTTAAGACAAATAATCTGGGGCTAGTTTATAATGCAATCAACTATAAAAATGGTTGTCAATGAGGGCACAAGAAGAATGGCTGTGAGAGGACTTTGGAATAACTGAAACCGAGGCAGTTCGCATGGAAATATTAGACGCACCCGTCGCAGCCCACCCAGTCTTCTCCGTCATCATCTTGGCAAATCTTGCATAAATCCGCGTTCCTCCTGCAAGTAAGATTCCTTACTATGGCGATCTGACAGAACAAAGCAGCTTGAATTCGATGACATATATTCTTCGAGAAATTCTTTAAGATCACCCTCGAAAAAACCAAAGACATAGCCATTTTCCTTTCTATAATCATGCAAATGCAGACGGAGATATTCCTCGTCCACTTTGTCCGCCATATTTACATTTTACGCGGGAAAAGTACATGTATGTCTTACTACGTATGTGCATGTGAAATGTCCTTTAATTTTACGGGATCACTTACACAACGTATTTTTATATAAAAGTGTGTCCGCTGAATACCCCCACACTCCGCCCGGGCGTTAATTTTTCCCGCACGAGGAGTAAAGACCCTTCCCGGCATGCATTGCGATTACGTTCTGCGGACGTTTCTCGAACTGGTAACTAGATTTAAACATAATAATGGCCAGCAAGTGGCGATCGATTGTAACAGATCTGTGATCCAGTTTGCGTTGATTTTATTTCAAATCGGCATGATTTGTAGTGTTTTGAGCTTCTGGGATCAGGGGACATGCAGATGTATGGAGACCAGGGGCGGGGCAGGAGACTCCTGAAATTTTCGTATAGACATCATCCAACAAAAAATGACGTCACATCCGGTTTAAACTGCGCTTCGCGGCTCGCTTCACAAAGCGAGAAAATGGCGTTTCGATTACTCATGATTTCCCTCTATTTGTAAACCATCAGTTTCGTTTCATTTTATATTGAGTATGGAAGGATGTTGCAGACACATTACTTCGACTTTTGAAGCAAAAATTTCGGGAAAAGAGAAAAGTTTATTATTGTTTTGAAGCAAAATAACGGAGAGCCTTCCGTCATCGTCGGGCGAATTTTACACCTTTGCAAAACTGGTGTTGTTCCGACTTTTGGTTCTTGTTGTTCGTGATTTAGTGATAACAATAAGTGCAATAGCCTATAATGTTAACAACAACCTGGATGAAGTATTGCTGGCCATAGTTTGCACTGTGTACTACGGGAACATAATTAACAGAAGCCGTTTAACTCCGAAAGTCGCTGTCACCAGAGCTTTTGTTGCTCTTGGCTCACGTGTATTGGTAGAAGAGACAAGCTGGATCGCATGCTGAAGGTCAGTATCCCACATTCCTACATCTCTCGTTGAAGATTGTTGTTTTCAGTAAGATACAGTACATTTGTATCGGTAGTTTGGGGTCATCAGTCTCTTTCTCTTTGGTGAGTGCTTTTAAAACGCCCAGTAAAAACTTGATTCACGGCATGGAAACTTATGCCTCGCTGGATCGAAATTCGAGCAAGATTTTTAAGTTCTAGTCCTCTTTAAAAGTAATTAAATCAATTATTCAAATCCAAGCCATCAGAGGGAATCTGCCATTGAAGCTGCCCTAAGTTAAGGTCCTGTTTATGGACCTTCCCCTTTGAAAATCGTCGGGGTGTTCTTTGAGGCAACACAGGTCCCATTTGTATGGTCTCGGGTACCCGGGATAACCCTCCCCCTGAGGCAACTTTATCAAGTGTTTGTATGAGAAAATGTAGCCCATGTAGGCCGAGTAAAAGTTGACCCTGCACGATTATTCGTAACTCTTATTGAATAATCAAATGTGCAACTATCCCTCTTTGTTTAAGTTTCCCTCACTCATTTGATCAGAGTGGGTTTTGCTGAGTTAATTTTCTCTTCTTTGATACAAATTGCTGCTTTAAATCTTAAATCTAGGCATTACGTGATACTCGCCATGCCGAGACTTGTTCCAGTTAGGCGAGCCAAAGTGTTAATGTATACTCAAAGAAAAGTTGTTGGTTACTTTAGCAGCCAAGGCGAGTCAACTTGCCCACCTGAATTGTCTCACCCCCAAGTCTGGTTCATCATCCTTGTGTAAACGGTTGGTTGAATTTTGCAAAGAAATAAGTAAAAAGTTAGTTCCGCCAGGGTAACTCGGGGAAAGGGTTGTCTCTGGTACACAAGAGCTATTCTATTTTATTTCCATTTTCCCTCTTCCTCTTCCAACTGATTATGCGAAATATACTGTCCAAACTCTTTATGGGTACTGGTGTTTGAGAGTGCAATCTTTATCACTACTGTGGAATGTACCTCACCATACAGCCACCCCTGTTAACACAGCCACCTAGTTATTATGGCCACTCTATTCTGGCTCATACAAAAGCTCAGTCGGTCATTTTCTTATTTATTAATTATACAGTCAGATTTTTGTGACCTGTTGGTGACCAGATGAACAGAATTCTGGTACATTGTAGGAGTAATTTACATACAATTTACAGCAAGCAACAGGCATCATTTTGTTAGTGAAGTCCCATGCATATATGTAACTCTTGATTATTTTGAGATTTTATCTTTATTTTGTCATCAAGGCAATAATATTTTGATTCCTGCTCCAGCGGTAGGAAGGGGGGGGGGGGAACTCTCCTCTATGTGCTATATACAGCTGTGCAGCCCCAAAGGGTATGGTTATTCAGCCGTTTTGGTCATAAATACTCTAGGGTAAGGCTTTTGCCCTTTAGTCTTTAATTTGTTATGTTTTTTAGAATAAGCTACCTCAATTTTCATCATTATTGATAAGATCATCAACAAAAGTCCTTCAAAACTTATGTTTAGGGCAACTGTAGCAGTCGCAACAGTCATAAATGGGGTAGGGAAAATCACAGATTATGGTCATAAATAGGTTAAGAGTTTAACTTTTGTGAAGAGGGCTGCACTGACCCCCACCCAATTTTTCTGGGATGTACAAAACACATTTTCTTAGCAGTTACTACAGTCTTGCTTTAGTAAATCAAAATAGTACTTGCTGCCAGGTACTTTATAAAAGTATAACCCCTCCAGAAGCCTTCACAAAGTACATGTAATATCTGGTGCTAACAATTTTTTTTTGCAGCTGATTAAAATTGGATATTAAATTGTACTGAACTGGTGCAGATTTAATATACATTATATTTTGTCACACTTAGTTCACTTATTTTAAGACTACTCAGCAGCAACTAGTACCTCTTGTATGACCATGCAGTAACAGTATATTCCAAACAAAAAAAAAAAGTACATGTATATGTATTACTATCCTGCCTGGAAGAGTGTGTAGAGAGAGCACACAGTGCAGTGCCCTACTGTATGTCTTTTGTTAGGTATAATAATCTTAAATTTAGAAGACTCATTGGTCCAGGGGAAAAGATGGTACTCGGATGAATGACTGGATACGGAATCGTATAATCTTTATATTGTTTTATTCGATCTATAAGGAAGATACATAAGATACATAATTCTTACAAAACCTAATAGCGAGCGATTCATGAAATTGCATGGAAAATATAATTCTCAACATTCAACGGATTACATAAACAAACGGTCACTTACTTCTGTGGCGATATCCAGTCAAACTTATTTCGGTAACAGGTCAGCAAAACGGGTCAGCAGATCGAGCAGTAAAACACTACAGGTTAGCGACGTTCAACGTAAGGTACAAAACGCTTTTATGACCTTTGTCTCTGATTTCGTGGTTTTTAAAACGTGTCATTCTAACTTAATGATCAACTTACTTAGCGATTACGCCATCGGCTGTCAATCACGCGACTAATTAAATAATCAAATGTCAATAAACGAAGTTAATATTAATCAACGAAACATTCTCCGCCCCGATAAGGGCGTAGTCCTTATCTCTAACAGCTTCTGGCTAGTCATCACCTTCTGCAGGGTGTATGATGGCGATCTTGGTTATGGGTCGGCTATACTGTCCCGTGGATGTCTTGACTTCAACATTTCGCACTCGACCGTCAGGTCCTGGGTACACTTCTAAGACTCTTCCAATTGACCATTTCCCTCGGAGAGCATTGGGATCTGATACTACAACGATATCATCGGGTCTCACGTTCCGCTTTTCCACCTGCCATTTCTTCCTAGGTACAAGTGACGGAAACACATCTCTGTTCCAGCGCTTCCAAAATGAATCAATAATTTTCTGCACGAATTCCACCCTGTGGCGTGGGTTGTTTGTTCCCTTGAAAGGCCCTTGTGGAATTTCTGACGACGCGCGCCCTAGAAGTATGTCGTTTGGGCATATGTAACTGCCGTCGTCCGGGTCATTTGGTATCCTACCGATTGGTCGCTGGTTTACCAGATTAGCCACTTCCAGTAGAATTGTATACAGCTCCAATGGAGTTAGCACTTGACTGCCGACTGCTTTCTTCAGGGCACTCTTGCATGTCTTAACAAGCGCTTCTGCACAACCATTTTGATGCGGGGCACCTGGCGTGATAAACTTCCACTGCATCCCCTTTTCTCCACAGAACTCTTTAACTTCTTCCTCGTTTATGTCGCCTATCATCTGACGCAGTTCTTTCTCGGCACCAACGAACTGAGAGCCGTTGTCACTCAGTATGACTGCTGGTCGATCTCGTATGGCTAGGAATCTTCTGAGGACTTGAAGAAACTCCATTGTTGTAAGATCCACTGCCATTGCCAAAAGGACAGCTCTTGTGTTTAAGCATGTGAACAAAACTCCGTAATGCTTTGCGGTCTTGTTTCTTGAAATCTTGACGTTATAAGGCCCGAAATAGTCGCACGCGGTCATGTAGAACGGTGGGGTATGCGGAGCTAAGCGAAGGGCGGGTAGATTTGCCATTAATTGAGTCTCCGCCTTGTGGGCCATTTCTCTACAGAATCCACATTTGAACTTCACTGCCTTGCCTAGTTTGTTTCCTTTCAAAATCCAAAACTTCCTTCTTGTTCTGGCGGTCGTAGCTGCTACCCCGTTATGGCCGTACTGGTGGGCATGTCTTGTTATTAACCAGGAGGCCCAGTGGTCACTTGGAAGAAGGGCGGGGTGTTTCGTGTCATAGGAGACGATAGCCTCGTTCACTCTTCCTCCAACTCTAATTACACCTTTACCATCCAGAAACGGGCTCAGTGACTTAAACTCTCCCTTGTCCTTTCGACGATGCAAATCATTTTGAGCTGCTTTGATCCAGAATATCTCTGCACTGTCTAGTTCTTCAGGGGTTAGTGGACCGTTTCTTCCTTCTTGAGCGTGCTTTCGTAAACTTATCTTCTTGGCTAGCCTTTGTATACGTGCAGTTACCCGTATCAATTTTCTCCAGCGAGAGAATTTCTCAGGGTTGATGACTTGTTCCACTTTCTTTACTTCGTAGACTGCTTTCACTTGACGACGTTCCATATCTTCCTCTGAGACAGCTTTCATTGTTTCTTGAGGCCAGAATTCTTCAGGCAGTCGTAAGAATTCTGGTCCATTGCTCCATCGTCCGTTCAGCTCCTCCACTCGTATTCCTCTTGAAACATCATCGGCCACATTCACTTCACCGGGGATGTGTCTCCACTGACTCGGGTCGGTGTTGCTCTGGATTTCTCCTACACGTGAGGACACAAATGGCTTGAAGCTACGTGAAGGGCTTTGTAGCCAAGCAAGCGTTATCGAACTATCAGTGAAAAGCTTCACGGATTTGAATTGCAGCCTGGACTCCTGCTCTATAGCCTTGGCTAGACGGGAAGCGAGGACTGCGGCCTGTAGCTCCAATCGCGGTACGCTTAACTGCTTCAAGGGTGCGACTCGTGACTTCGCTGCAATCAATCTGACCTGGTACTTGTTACCGTTTGTTTTCTGGCGGATGTAGGCACAAGTTCCAAAAGCATCTTGTGACGCGTCTGAGAATACGCACAGCATTGGCGGTTCGGTTGCATTTGCACAGCACAAACTTCTCTGAAAGGTTATCTTGTTAAGTTCCTTCATCTCTTTGAACAGTTCGATCCACTTGTAACGGATTGCGGGCGGGGGTTCCTCGTCCCAGGCAACTCCAGTTTGCCAAAGAACTTGCATCCCAATCTTGGCTCTTATAAGGAACGCGGCGGCGAATCCAACAGGATCGTAGATCCGCGCGACTTGACTTAGTAACAATCTCTTCGTTAACTTAACCTCGGGCTGTCGCTGTTCAGCTTCTGTTATTTGGTTTATTAGTTCAAAGTTCACCTTGAACGATAACGTGTCTGACTGATTGTTCCATGTAATGCCCAGAACATTCTCTTCAACTGATCCTTGAAACATCGTTGCCATATCCATCTTCTCATTCTGACTCGGACTTCTGAAGGGCTTGTTGGAGATCCAACCTTTGACTCTGAAACCACCTTTCTCTAAAACAGTGTCTATATCCTCAGTTTGTTGTTTTGCTTCCATCACTGTGTCAACAGAATCGCAAATATCATCCATATAAGCGTTTTTCGTTATGACTTCGGCTGCCTTAGGGTGGGTAATCTTGCTTTCTTCTGCGGTTTTCCTCAGTGCTGTCTGTGCCATTGCTGGAGCCGGTTTATCACCAAAGGTGAGTACAGTTTTGACATACACGTCTGGTTCGCGGGAGGTTTCGAGGTTTCTCCATAAGAAACGATGAACCTGTTGATCTGGTTCGGGTATTAAGATGCGATGGTACATCTTCGATATATCTCCTACCAGAGCGACTTCTCTTTCTCTAAAACGCAGGACAACGCCAAATAGGTTGTTCAGCAGGTCTGGACCCTTCATCCAATAGTCATTCAATTTATGACCTTGGAACACGGAGGACGAATTAAAAACAATACGAACGGGCGTGCTTTTCTTTTCTGGTCTGACTACTGCGTGGTGCGGTATGTAGTGTACAGGGCCCTTGTAATTCTTCACCTCGGCTTCTGATAACTTCCTGCAGAAATTCATATTCACCATTTCGGTCATCTGCTCGTCATATGCCTTGGCTTGATCCGGGTTCGACTTTAGGCGACGTTCTGTTGCTTCTAGCCGTTTCAGCGCTAACGATCTGTTATCAGGAAGAAGATTCGGATCCCTCTTCCAAGGATATGGGATCATCCACTGCTGTCCAATTTTCTGGCAAGATTTGCTTATGACTTCGGCTTCTTCTCTTTCCACTTGGCTTAACTTGTCGGCTTCACAGACGCATGGCCTTACCTCGACCCCCATGGACTCTGTTTTCCAGAAATCAGATAGGTCTACGGGTGTAGCGTACTTGACAAACAGTATGCGACTCGCTGGTTGAACGTTTCCTGATGAGCCTCCAAACACCACCCATCCCAGTGGGGTTTGTCTTGCTACAAGCTCTCCTGCTTG
>NC_138147.1:33750413-33767913 GCF_964199315.1 Orbicella franksi
TCATAATGAATTAGCAGTTTGGTATGTTGTAGCATAGAACTTTAATTAATTAAGTTATCACACCGGTATCACAGAGGTCATGGGTTAGAATCCAGTTCACACCTAATTTTTTTTTCAGGCTATAATTTCACCTTTGCTTAAGTTGTGTATAGTACGTTGCAATGATCAATCATGTCTTTATAAGTTGATCAATGTATATATGTCCCACTGACTTATACTTAGCATTTTATCTTAAAGTTTGTTTATTTGTTTTATTGTGTGGTTCTAGAAAATGTCCATACCCACCCCAAGGAGATTATTGGAAATTCCAGGGATGGGGAGGGTCTCAAAAGCCAAACTTTTTAAAGAAAAGTATTAATAAAAATTGGAATTTCAATAGGGATGGGATGGGGAGATCTCTGTTTAATAAATACATGTGAAGACTGTGCAATATATCCTGGCCAATGAGTTGCCAAGGTGTAGCATCCTTGTTATCAATTTCAAGTACCAAATTAAAGAAGATCAGCATGTTAGATGGGAGAGGGGAATTTTTCAAAATATCATAAACTAAAAATATATATATTTTCCAAACTCAATCATGTTAGTAGTGTTAGTGTCTATTTATTTATTTATTTATTTATTAATGAATACCTGTGAAGAGATAGTCATACATTCTTGCAAATATTCTGGGAGTCTCCCACATACCATTTAGATCATCCAGTCCCCCAGGAAAGTTATGAAATTTATTGTCCAAGTAAACTACTGAACCATGGGCTCCAGTGGGGACAGTGCTATTACGATGCAATTTGCAGATGTGCTACATAATATGAGCTTAACAGTTTTGTTACCATGGCAACAGACTGCATTTCAGACCTTCCCTGATATTCTAGGCCTTTCTGGCCACCTCATGGCCTTGATTAATGTTTTTCAAGCTGAAAATCACTGCATTATTGAAATTGGGTTAGAGGGGACTGGGAAAGATTGAGTTGCCAATTGGGAACATATTTTTATAGCCTTATTAGTGTGTTGCCTGTAGAACTATAAGGCTACCAAGTTTCAATGATCTCTGCTGTATATATGGTCTGCACTCGATGTAATATTGGGTTTGGTGTATGACATCATCAGTCCTCTCATTTGCATATATTTTACACATTTTAAACTTAAATATCTCCAGAATTAATGCAAATATTTGTTAAGGTAAACAGCATTTGTAATCTATAGTGGAATTCTATTTGATACTCCTAAAAATTCTGAATCAAGGGGTAAACATTTGATGATAGTAGCATGCCAAATCATTGAGTTGAATTTATGCTGCTGACATTTACATGTACTGTAAGGTGTTGAAGAGAACTTTCCAGGGGAATTTGGTGTGTTTATTGAATTGCCAGAGGTTGGTTGGCTGGTTTTGTTATTACTTTGTCATTATCTTCCATGTATTTTTTTTTTTTAAAGCAGAGTGGTTGGTGGCAAAAGCAAAACTGGTAATATTCTCACTTACCTGTGTTTCTAAAGTCATGTTTTTAGGTTTTTGTGGTCAATCTATTAGTAGCTGCACTGTCTTAAATTACAATAGAAAAGATGTGATATTAATTATGTAAGTTATACTTTGGTATCGTTCATACCAAAATTATAGTATTTTCTGGTTCAATGTTTGCCTCTGCATTAATTTGATTAAACTACTGTAGTTTATTTTTTAATGGAATTTAATTCTGTCAAAAGGGAGGTGGGAATCTGAGAACAATAGTGAACTAGACCAACAAATATACAGAAATCTACCACCATTGCGTTCATGGCTGAGTGGAGATGAATCTAAGTCAGACCAAAATTAGAAAAAAAATTACTGATTTATTGGAGGGTTGAAATGGGATCCTGGCTATGGGAGAGTAGGAATTGGGGCTGAGGGGGGTGGGTGGTGTGCTTGTGAATTTAAGAACCTCTCTGAAAGTGAAAACAAACTGTAGGTTTGAAAAGTTTAAAACGGAGTTAAAAATTATACTTTAATATATCTTGTTTATTAAGGTGGTAATGAGCATAATACCCACTTAGGGTGAGTCATTGAAACAATGACATAATTTATGTTTGTCTTTTCTTAGATGGTTACCTCCTGGCATATAAACCCCACACAGGCATACAATGTTATGATTAGATGATGCAACCTGCTTTCCCATGTTTAACATACACGTAAGAGTATTGATCAGTGGACCAGTGTACAAGTGTGATTTCTCTACTGATAATGAGAATTATAATAAAGATACAAAGCCACTCTGGTGTGATTTATTTAATTATTCCTTAACGGTAAAGTGAACCAGTTAAACCAAAGGTTGCACTCTGTAAGATCAGGTGTACAAAAATTAAATAGAAAATTTCACTACATCAATTTTATTAATTAAGTATACTTCTTTGCAAAATATAGTTGGTATTTTGTTGTACTGGTAAGAATATAATTTGGAAATTTTTTTATGGGAAATGTTTCCATTTAAAAATGTAGCTCAGATGCCACAACTATAGTTCTCCTTTCTGTGGTGTTTTCTTTTGTGGTAACTTGCCAAAACAAATTATGTTGACCTACATGTAAGTTAAAAAAATATACAAGTAGTAGCTCTTCTGAAAAAAAAAATTTGTTGTTGTTTCTTCCTGTTCATTTTTTCCTTGAACATTTTTATTTTCCTAATAAGTAGTTTAGCTAGCCATAAAAATGTTTATAAAAATTTGAATTTTTTTGGGGGGGGTGGGGGGGTGGGGACCTTTTCAGAATTTCCTACAAAGATCACAAGGTACAAGGGAAGAAGCAAAAATAGAATTTTAAGTGTTAAAACATATGTTTTCATCATCAGTTTGGGCCTCTCTGTGAAGCTGCATAGTATACTTGAGGATCATGTTATACCCATTTTAATTCAAAATACAAATGGAAACTTGCATTGACAATCACTTAATCTCTTGGCACTGTTTTGTTTTTTTAATAATTGCCTTTTTTCACAAAACAATAATTTGAACATCTTTGTTTCACAAGCTGGGAGGGGGGGGGGAGGGGTATTCTATGAAGTTTTAAATGGAAAGGCCTTATCTCAAGGTCCATTACCCCTTACCCTTTTGTATACATTTGTACCATATTGATAGAAATGGCACCTCTTTTGTCGACCTTACATTGCAAAAGGGTAAATGTACCCCTTTAACAAACCTATTTAAGAATACTGCATCCCTTTTCTATTCCCTTGGAAAGAAGTTAATAAATAATATTATAGAATCTCTTCATTCTGGCTGAGAAGAGTAAATGAGAGCTTTTCAACAACATTTTAGAACCAGAAGAATGGAATCCCTAAATGACAGATTTTCCTACCCTTTCATACACCTCAACTTGTGAAATCCCTATCATTAAGTTTATACCTGAAGCCTGAAAAAGGTACTCATCGTGAGCTGAGCCTCCCCATATAGGTCATTACAGAGAGCCTTCCCACATACACAAGTCAGGAACTCTTGACAAGTACCGTAAGTAGATGCTGGCTTTAAGACTGGTCTAAGCCAGCTTCTTCAGTTTTTTAGCACAAACTTGTTGCTCTCTGTCAATTTCTAGTACAAAACCTTTTCTTTGCTGATCTGGTCCAAGTTCACAGACACTAGCATCACTCTCACGACACTGACTCTATCACTGTCACTCACAGTCTGATTCTTCAGTTTCACTGCACCATGCTTCATCATCACCCATCATTGTTAGACATGAGTTCATTAGCTTGTAAAATTCACCAGCCTGGCAGTGTCACTGTTGCTATTGCCTGTTCCCAGACTTCCTTTTATGGCTAGGTGTAGGGGCATGAAATTTCACTACTGTTTACGAACAATTTGTTTAGATGGCACATTGAAAGTGATGAATTACTGAAAATTGTCAGTATTGCTAGTGTTCTCTCGTTTCCTTAGGGATTGAAATATCTTGACGTAAGATTACAAAGAGAAAGCACACTGAAATATAATGCACAATTTTTTAATAACCTTTCAAAATGGGTTGCCAATATGACAGGGATTAATAGATGAGGAACTTGGTCTGCAAACAGGGCAAATGAGAGGGTTTGAAGAAATTAAAGGTGCATGCTTGACCTCAGTTGGGGGGGTATTGGAACTTAGCGCTGCTGACGTCAAACACTGTTGAAACGGAAAAATTTGATTATAAATGAGAAAAAACCACGACATGTCCAAATTACTTAATCGCCGTTAAAACTAATCCTCTTGCTTTTTTTTAAGAGGTTCACGGCCTGCCTGTAACGAAGCTTTTATCAATTAAGGAATTGCTTAGGGAAAACATATCTTGTTTAAGGTTCTTAACCAATCGTAACATATTTTATGGCATCAGTTTGAGTCATGAGCAAACACACGAGTTTGTGTTAGTGTCGATCGGCAAGAAAGTTCTGCAAAGCGCGTTATGTGAGTGGGTCTATTCTTGCAGTGATACGATTAACAGCACTCAAGTACTCTCGAGTGTTTGGCAACAGTAAATTTTAAAAAAGGCGCTTCTGTTAATAAGGTTCCCCCATGTCTAGAAACCTGTCATTGTGCATTTTTATTAGTGTAATACCTACCTAAGAGAATAGGATATTTGAAGTGAGTGCAACTTACCTAGAATTCATTATTTCCACACAAACGATGACTTCTGTGGAATTCAGCGAGGAAGAAATGGCGACATTTCGTAAAAAACACGCCTTCAAAACAGCGTGTTTTTGAATAAATAATTAGCCTGTCCTTCAAACAAACTGATATGACGAGGAAGAAGACAAAATTTTGTTTATCGTGGCCAAATAAAACGTTAAAAATATCCGGCCGATTGTAAAATATTACCATTTTACTTACTGAGAGAACGATTATGCCATGTTCAAATTTGATTTTGCCGCTCAGCGCTCTTTTTTACCGGATGTGACGTCATTTTTTGTTGGATGATTCAGATACACAAAAAGTGCCAGGCGTCGCAGAGTGTTCTCCCCCCCGCCCCCCCACTGATGGAGACCCGTACGTTGCGCAGAAGGGTTAATCTGTTAACCTGTCAGCCCTATTTATAGAGCGTTTTCACGTGGAGTCATCAAATTCTTAAATCCAAAACTAAACAGCCACCAAAGTTGTTATCCTCATCAGGCATAAGAGGTACCAGCGCATTTTGAACTTGGAAGTTATGGCGGTGCGTGACATAAAGCTACGATCGCGTTTGTCGAAAACTATGTTTTATCTCGTGATTTTTTAGCCATTTAAGACGTTGCCGTATTTGGAAAAGTGCTTATTGAAATGTTCATTTGTTTCATTTTATTTTTATTTACACCTTTTTTGACCTGAAATCAACATTTTTGAGCTTATACGTTGCGTGAAATTACCATTTTCAGGAGCCCATCATGGGCTCCTACCATTTTGCTGTTTTTTAAGTGAAACCAACATCCTAGCCGTCACGCGTTAACGTCAAATCAACATTTTAACCTATTTAGACTTGAAATCAACATCATTGAGCTTATGCGCTGCGTGAAATTACCATTTTGCTGTTTTCTAAGTGAAATTAACATCCTTGCCGTCACGCGTTAACGCGAAATCAACATTTTAACCTATTTAGACCTGAAATCAACATCATTGAGCTTATGCTCTGCGTGAAATTGACATTTTGCTGGTTTCTAAGTGAAACCAACATCCTTGCCGTCACGCTTTAACGCGAAATCAACATTTTAACCTAATTAGACCTGAAATCAACATCATTGAGCTTATGCGCGGCGTGAAATTGACATTTTGCTGGTTTCTAAGTGAAACCAACATCCTTGCCGTCACGCGTTAACGTCAAATCAACAATTAAACCTTTTTTGACCTGAAATCAACATCATTGAGCTTATGCTCTGCGTGAAATTGACATTTTGCTGGTTTCTAAGTGAAACCAACATCCTTGCCGTCACGCGTTAACGTCAAATCAACATTTTAAGAAAGAATCAGACTGACGCAGAGAGCCAAGGCAGATACGAAGAAAGAAGCCGAATCAACAGCACAGAGCATAACATCTGCTCTTTCTGCGGATGACGCTGCAGAGGTACTCGACACTGAGGTTAAATCCACTACCCAGCGAGTCTTTAATACCACCAAAGACCGTCAACAGCGCAAGTTTGAGAAACTTTTGCGAGAGAAACAGTCTTCTGTTTCTCCTACAACTTTTGTTGACAAAACAAAGTGGGTTATCAACTTGTCATCCAGGACCCTTAACGAAGCTGAGGTGTCCCTACTGAAGAAAGGTCTAAATTTCGCCGTGACTCCTACGAGCGTCCCAGCCACCGAGATCATCGCCAAAATTGAGTCAGCAGTCAGGCCACTAGATGCTGAGCGAGCAGACACAGTCAGGAGATCCGTCAACACCATCCTTCAACAGGCACAACCACCCACGCCCAACATCACGAAGGAACAGCTAGTCTCCTCCGCAGCCGTTTTTTGGGATGTCACGCAACGCTCCCCCCAAAGAAACGGCTGCTCACATCCGAACAACATTCCTTTCACGAAATTAGCCAATCACCGCTTCCGTTCCATTTTCAAGAACGTTTTCGCGCCAAATTCGCCCTTTGAAACTTGTCCAATCAGGGAATGTTTTTTATCTTTGTATCCCGTCGTGGGAGATGTCACAAATAAACATACAGATTTCCGGCTTTTGTTTAGGGACGCCGAAAAATACCGGCGACGCTTGAACGAGCTTTCTATGTAGCTGAAGACTCTTCAAAGTTCAAGTTAATTATTAGAAGCTTTCAACTCAAAAAATTACTGTCGAGAAGGAAGATATCTATTTTAACTTAATAAAGGAACCAGGAAATCAAGTAGCTTCGCTCGATTTGTTGACATCGAGTTCTGAATGCCGCTCTTTCCGGCCTGATTACAATCTGTAGGAAGCGTTTGGCCCTTGATTGACGCTTACAACTTGACATTTCGAGAAAATATATATTGTCTCATTTATAGCTGAACATAGCGATGAACACATGAAGCACTTGTACTTAGGACTTTCATTTACAATTTTTTTCGTCCGTCATGATCGTAACCTGCGAACACCGCCTATTTTTGGCGACGTGCGGCGTGAAACAAAAGCCAGAAATCCCTCGCGTGTTCGCACCGCAGACCTTTCCGCGCGAAAGCTTACGTCATTCACACTTTGCTATTATGTGATTGGTCTGTTCAACGGAGCGCAAACAAACCACAAACACAAAAGGAAAAGAATGTGGTTCGGATGTGAGCAGCCGTTTCTTTGGGGGGAGCGTTGCGTGACATCCCAAAAAACGGCTGCGGAGGAGACTAAGGAACAGCAGGAGGCTCTTAAAAGCTTAAAAGAGGACAACTCAATCATGGTCCTTCCGGCCGACAAAGGACGCGCTAGCGTAATCCTGGACGCTGACACATACCACGCAAAAATGTCAGCGCTAATTGATTCCGGACCGTACCAGCTGCTCAACAAAGATCCGACAGACCGCTTGACCCGGAAGCTATCTGAGAAGCTGCTAACCCTGAAACGGAGTGGACACATATCAGAGGCGGTTTATAATAAGATCAGACCTCGACACAAACAACCACCTAGGATCTATGGTTTGCCGAAGATCCACAAGGCCGACACACCGCTTAGGCCAATTGTGTCGTGTGTCAACACCTTTGCATACGACCTGTCTGCTTTCTTGGCTAACGTATTATCTCCTCTTGCAGGTAACTCGAACTTCACAGTGAAGAACTCAACTGACTTCGCCTCCACCATCGCCAGTGAAGAGATCCAGGACCACGAGATCATGGTGTCTTTCGACGTAGAGTCACTGTTTACCAACGTACCGATCGAGGGCGCCGTACAAGCCGCGCTACAGAAAATAGAGAACGACGCAGGCCTGGCTGACCGCACGACACTTACACCAGTTCAAATCGCGGACCTCTTGAATTTCGTATTAAGATCGACGTACTTCCAGTACAACGGATCGATTTACGAACAACGAGACGGCACAGCCATGGGGAGCCCTGTATCCGCGGTTATTGCTAATCTCTACATGGAGATATTTGAAGAACAAGCAATAGAGTCCGCACCTTGCAAGCCTAAGATCTGGAAACGCTACGTAGATGATACTTTCACCATCCTGGATCGGGATAGAGTTGACGTCTTCCTGCAACACCTGAACAGTCAACAACCATCAATCCGTTTCACCATGGAGATCGAGAACAACAACAAGATCGCCTTTCTCGACACGTCAGTTTACAGAGAACCTGATGGCCGCCTTACCACCAGTGTGTACAGGAAACCAACACATACTGATCAGTACCTAGCGTATGATTCACACCACCCTCGTTCAGTAAAGCGCGGTATTGTGAAGTGTCTGTACGACCGGGCTAAACGTCTCGTCACCAAACCATCAGTAATCGCTGGAGAGAAGAAACATCTGTCATCTGTACTTGTCTCTAACGGATATCCCTCCTCTTTTGTACAGAAGATCACAAAGGCACGAACAACCCCAAGAAGAGAGCCTGTCGCGGAATTTAAATCCACCGCCGTTTTACCTTATGTCCAAGGAGTTTCGGAGTCTCTCCGCCGCTGCCTAGAACAACAAGGCATTCGCACCGTCTTTAAGTCCGACACGACACTTCGGTCACACTTAGTGCGACCAAAGGACACCGTCAACCTGGCTAAACAAGATGGTGTTGTCTACAGGATTCCCTGTGAGTGCGGCAAAGTCTACATCGGGGAAACAGGGAGATCTATGCAGGAGAGGATCAAAGAACACGACAGGGATATACGACTCGCCCGAACCCAGACCTCCGCCGTTTCTGAACACACCCACGAGACCGGCCACTATCCTATCTGGAATAAGGTCAAGTTTATTGATCGAGATCCTCACTGGTACACACGTAGGGTCAAGGAAGCTATTCACATAAGACTTCACCCTAACAACATCAACAGGGAGAGTGGAATTGAAATTCCTGAAGCATGGATACCCACGATCAAGAAACACAACAACAGGAGAACGGTACAACAGCGGACCACTGAGGGAACAGCTACTCGCCGGAATAATGGAACAATAGGAGGATCGAAATGCACCAATCACAGCCGACCTTTGTGATATAAATGATACCGTACAATCAGTCGACCTTATCGCCTGAAGAAGACTAGCAGTAAGCAGTCGAAACGTCGCGATCTACATCTCAAGTGACTACATCGTGAGACAAACGATAATACACTTTATTATTGCATCTACCACGATGAATAACAACAACCTTTTCCTCGACATTTTAACCTATTTAGACCTGAAATCAACATCATTAAGCTTATGCGCGGCGTGAAATTGACATTTTGCTAAGTGAAACCAACATCCTTGCCGTCACGCGTTAACGTCAAATCAACATTTAAACCTTTTTTGACCTGAAATCAACATCATTGAGCTTATGCGCTGCGTGAAATTGACATTTTGCTGGTTTCTAAGAGAAATCAACCTACTTGTCGTCACGCGTTAACGTGAAATCAACATTTTAACCTATTTAGATCTGAAATCAATATCATTAAGCTTATGCGTTGCGTGAAATTGACATTTTGCTGGTTTCTAAGTGAAATCAACCTCCTTGCCGTCACGCGTTAACGTGAAATCAACATTTAAACCTTTTTTGACGTAAAATTAACATTTCTGAGCTTATACGTTGCGTGAAATTGACATTTTGCTGCTTTCTAAGTGAGATCAAAGTCCCTGCGGTCGCGGCGGGCCGATCCTTTGTTATGATAAACCGAGGCGAGACTTCGACTTATAACAAAGGCTTGGCTTGGTTATTATAACAAAGGATCGGCTCTGTTTATCATAACAAACGCCTGGCTTCGTTTATTTGCAGCCTCGGCGGGAAAAGGGCGTTAGGTATTTTAATCAAAAGTGAACTTTGTCGAAAACGCTCCAAATTTCGCATAGAATTTTGTTTAGGTATGTTTAGCAATGTCCCGTAGTTTTTCCGCTAAACTTTGCTTCGTTTTCAGGATATTGCGTATGCAAAAAACCACTCGGTTTTCCTAGCGGCGTCTTTATAAAGCGAAGCAAAAACCAGCGGCAAAAATACAGGAACACGTTTTTCTATTACATTGAAGACCACATGCAACAAGAAGATCTGTTAGATCTTATAACCGCGCTTTTAAAATTTAACTGTTTTCTTAGTACTACAGTCGCAACGCAGTGCATATTCCAAAGCAATCTTTGATGATTCATTGATTACTGTAGACATCACAGCACTTGATCAACATAAACTCTATTATCGCACCATCAGTCGTAGCCGTTGTGACATCTCCGATGACGTAATAGTCTTAATCTGGAAGTTTCTTCGGGATATGTATGGGCATGAAGATACGAACACTATTACAAACCGCTTTCTTTCTTTAAAGTCACGATTAAATTTAATTGTTTTTTTCCCTTGAGTTAAGGGTTAGCAAAGAAGTCACACGAGTCACATAATTCAAGAATTGCGTTATCTACGGCTATCTTTAGTACGGTGGTTATTTCCCTATCAATGACGTAATCTTTGCACGTTCTGACACGTTCTTTGCTTGGCTTCCAAACATTTAATTTTCTTTCCGATCTATGAACTCGCTGCGATGAAACAGTCAAAGGATTTACTTCATTTGCCTAAAACCGCAAGAAATACTCGCAAAATTACAAATAAATTAATCACCGTCGCTTCTGCCGAAATAAACTTGCAAAGTAAACACGATCTTATTTGTCACGTAGCGAAAGTGAAAGCTGCAACGTCAGCGCATTCCATGGCTGACGTAATACCTTTTTTCAGCGTATTTATTATTCCCTTTCAATCCAACGCTTTGATAAAGCGAAAAGAAAATATATTTTACCCACAAAAAAGAAAACAATATCCGTAAAATTGTTCGTGTGTTTATGTTTTAACAGCTTCTGGCGGAAAAACATCACACGTTGCGTGACTCAAAGTTTGGCCGAGCGGAGGTCTGCGTCTGGTCACCGACAAAAAAAATAAAAACAAGAAGATCTGTTAGATCTTAAAACCGCGCTTTTAAAATTTAACTATTTTCTTAGCACTACAGTTGCAACGCAGTGTACATTCGAAAGTAATCCTTGATGATTCATTGATTACTGTAGACATCACATCACTTGATCAACACAGACTGTACTATTGCACCATCAGTCGTAGCCGTTGCGAAATCTCCGATGACGTAATAGTGTTAATCTGGAACTTTCTTTGGGATATGTATGGGCATGAAGATACGAACACTATTAACAACAGCTTTCTTTCTTAAAAGTCAAGTTTAAATTTAATATTTTCCTTGAGTAAAGGGCTAGCAAAGAAGTCACACGAGTCACATAATTCAAGAATTGCGTTATCGACGGCTATCTTTAGTACGGTGGTTATTTCCCTACCAATGACGTAATCATTGCATGTCCTGACATGTTCTTTGCTTGGCTTGCAAATATTTCATTTTCCTTCCGATCTATGAACTCGCTGCGATGAAACAGCCAAAGAATTTACTTCATTTGCCTAAAACCACAAGAAATACTCGCAAACTTGCAAATAAATTAATGACCGTCGCTTCTGGCGAAATAAACTTGCAAAGTAAACACGATCTTATTAGTCACGTAGCGAAAGTGAAAGCTGCAACGTTAACGCATTCCATGGCTGACGTAATACCTTTTTTTGGCGTATTTATTATTCCCTTTGAATCCAACGCTTCGATAAAACCAAAAGAAAATATATTTTACCCACAACAAAGGAAACAATATCCGTAAAATTATCCGTGTATTAATGTTTTAACAGCTTCTGGCGGAAAAAACATCACACGTTGCGTGACTCGGAATTTGGCCGAGCGGAGGTCTGCGTCTGGTCACCGACAAAAAAAAAAAAATAAACCACGGGTAAACCTAGAACCGCGCTCGGCCCATGGCCGCGCGGTTAATAAAAAAAATAAACCACGGGTAAACCTAGAACCGCGCTCGGCCCATGGCCGCGCGGTTAAAAATTCAGCTAATTTGGAGCAAGAAAAAAGAAAAGCAACCAAAATCGTCACTTATCCCCTTTTATGACTAGCTTCTTCATATGGTCATCTGGCATGCTGACAATGTGGGCGGCTCATCTGATTTGTTGATAGCAGGCATATTGTTTGCTGTGTCCATGACTTCAGTGTCAGCAATCTTGTTTTGTACTTTTTATTGATTACTAAACCTGTCAGGGACCAGTTCCTGCGGCCCTCCAAATACAGGAGAACCTTTGCAATATTTCTGAAGCAGGGGTTTATACAGAATATTGCAACCTGTTACTCAGGGCCTCCATCTTACCTTCGTTCTCAAAACCAGCTTCTTGGCCATGGGGTTGAGCTATGCGTCCAGCATCTTCAACTTGCCACAGTAACAACTGTAAGTGAAAACAATATTATAAAGACCCCGCTAAGAAAAACCGAGTGTTTTTTTGCATACGCAATATCTCGAAATCGAAGCAAACTTTAGTGGAAAAACTACGGGACATTGCTTAACATACCTGAACAAAATTGCATGCGAAATATGGAGCGTTTTCGACAAAGTTCACTTTTGAGTAAAATACGTGGCGCCCTTTTTCAGCCTAGCCCTTCAGATAAACGAAGCCAGGGCCTTTCTTATGATAAACTGAGCCTATCCTTTGCCATAATAAATCAAGGCAAGCCTTTGTTATAAGTCAAAGTCTCGCCTCGGTTTATTATAACAAAGGATAGGCTCGATTTATTATCAATAAGAGCCCGGCTTCGTCTATGTGAAGGGCTCAGTGGAAAAAGGGCGTTACTTAGGTATTTTGCTCAAAAGTGAACTTTAACAAACGCTCCAAATTTCGCACGAGGGTTTTCTTAGGTGTGTTCTGTACATGTTTTTGCTGAAGTTTACATGATTTTCGAGATGTTACGTATGCAAAAAACTTGTATTTGTTGCCACATCAGCACGCGACCGCAAAGATGTTCATTTCACTTAAAATACAGCAAAATGTTGATTTCTTGCGACGCATAACCTTAAAAAATATTGATTTCAGGTCAAAAACAGTTAAAATGTTGATTTTACGTTAAGGCGCGACCACAAAGATGTTCATTTCACTCAAATTACAGCAAAATGTTAATTTCACGCAACGCACAAGCTAGATAACGTTGATTTCAGCTCAAAGAAAGTTAAGAGGTGATTAATCCAATGTTATTCAGCAGGGTTCGGGCTTCGGTTGTGGTTTGTTTAGGCAACTAGCAACAGTCACCATAGGTTGATTTTCCTACTAAATAGTCAAGTTAATTGTTAGTTCCACTGTAAAAAAAAATTAAAGAGATAAAAAATAATAATAATGATAATAATAATAATTATAATAATAAAAACCAGGACTCTTGCGCCATGTTCAGTCAGCTCATAAACATGAAAACTACCTTGTCAAACTAGGATACAGACAAATCGAATACAGCAATCAATGTGGATGTCATTATAATTCTTCGTCTGATGAGCGAGTTCTGAACTCTTTTGAAACCCATCCACAAAGTCCTGGGCTCAACCATAGCAAACAAAGCATCGGAAATGTCAGAAAAAGGCCAATACAAGAATACCTATTTCTGTTTGTAGAAAAGCAAGCTTTGTTTTACGTACACGTATTTAGAGATGTAAGATTGGAGATATTAATAATTCCCATTTACGGCAAACAGCATATATTAATGTTTTGGCATTTCTCTTGTATACTTCACGCACCTGACATATAGGGGCACATGACATATAGGGGCATCTAACATATAGGGGCATCTGACATATAGGGGCATCTGAAAAATAAGGGCGTCTGACATATAGGGGCATCTGACAAATAGGGGCGTCTTAAAAATAGGGGCGTCTGACATATAGGGGCACATGACATATAGGGGCATCTAACATATAGGGGCATCTGACATATAGAGGCATCTGAAAAATAGGGGCGTCTGACATATAGGGGCATCTGACAAATAGGGGCGTCTTAAAAATAGGGGCGTCTGACATATAGGGGCACATGACATATAGGGGCATGTGACAAATAGGGGCGTCTGACATATAGGGGCATCTGACATATAGGGGCATCTGACATATAGGGGCGTCTGACATATAGGGGCGTCTGACATATAGGGGCATCTGAAAAATAGGGGCGTCTGACATATAGGGGCATCTGACAAATAGGGGCGTCTTAAAAATAGGGGCGTCTGACATATAGGGGCACATGACATATAGGGGCATGTGACAAATAGGGGCGTCTGACATATAGGGGCATCTGACATATAGGGGCATCTAACATATAGGGGCGTCTGACATATAGGGGCGTCTGACATATAGGGGCATCTGAAAAATAGGGGCGTCTGACATATAGGGGCACATGACATATAGGGGCATCTAACATATAGGGGCATCTGACATATAGAGGCATCTGACAAATAGGGGCGTCTTAAAAATAGGGGCGTCTGACATATAGGGGCACATGACATATAGGGGCATCTGACATATAGGGGCGTCTGACATATAGGGGCGTCTGACAAACAGGGGCGTCTTACAAATAGGTGCATCTGACATATAGGGGCATCTGACAAATAGGAGCATCTGACATATAGGGGCGTCTGACAAATAGGGGCGTCTTACAAATAGGTGCATCTGACAAATAGGGGCACATGACATATAGGGGCATCTGACATATAGGGGCATATGACAAATAGGGGCATCTGACATATAGGGGCATCTGACATATAGGGGCATCTGACAAATAGGGGCACATGACATATAGGGGCATCTGACATATAGGGGCATCTGACAAATAGGGGCACATGACATATAGGGGCGTCTGACATAGCGGGGCGTCTGACATATAGGGGCACATGACATATAGGGGCATCTGACAAATAGGGGCATCTGTCATATAGGAGTGTGAGATATTGGCGATGTCGGTTTTTAAGAGTTGATCGGACATCACAGTTTTTTCCTACAAATGTATTCATTATCTTTTGAAAGTGGACACTCTCGTAAGCGGACAGCTCTAGTTACTACCGCCGTCACAAAACCCTGTTTGAACACCCATACAAACTCTGTATTGAGTAATTCCCGCCAACGGAAGCTTTATGTGAAAATTCTCTCATTTATATCTCGCGCACCTTCCAGCTACTGTGCTTAGCTCGTGCTTACCCATATTACATTTGAAACTGACTGAGACAATTTCTGATCTTTTACTTTGTGTGAAAAAGTTTCTCATTTCAATCATTCGTCCTCTCTAAACTGTACTTAGCTTGTTTTTCCCATCAAAACGGGGCCCATTTACGTTACGGTTTTTTTTACGGTTTTTTTAATTTTTGTGAAAGAGTCTCTCATTTCAATCATTCGCCCTCTACATAATCTACTTAGCTAACGCTTCCCCATGAAAACGGAGCCCATTTACATTTGAAAGATAATTACGGATTTTTTACTTTGTGTGAGTGACATTTCAATCAATCGCCCTATATAAGCTGTACTTAGCTAGTGCTCCCCGTGAAAACGGGGCCCATTTTCATTTGAAAGACAAGTGCCATACGGATTTTTTTACTTTGTGTTAAAAAGTCCCTCATTTCAATCATTTGCCCTCTATAAACTGTACTTAGCTAGTTTTTCCCACCAAAACGGGGCCCATTTACATTTGAAAGACAACTACGGATTTTTTTACTTTTTGTGAAGAAGTCGCTCATTTCAATCATTCGCCCTCTACATACTGTACTTTGTTAATGCTCACCCATGAAAACGGGGCCCATTTTCATTTGAAAGAAAACTACGGATTTTTTTACCTTTTGTGAAGAAGTCGCTCATTTCAATCATTCGCCCTCTATATACTGTACTTAGCTAGCGCTCCCACATCAAATCGAGGTCCATTTTTATTTGGAAGACAATTACGGATTTTTTACTTTGTGTGAAAAAATCTCTCATTTTAATCATTTGCCCTCTACATAATGTACTTACTTGGCGCTCCCACATCAAATCGGGGTCCATTTTCATTTGGAAGACAATTGCGGATTTTTTACCTTGTGTGAAAAAGTCTCTCATTCCAATCTTTCGCCCTCTATATACTGTACTTAGCTAGCGCTCCCACATCAAATCGAGGTCCATTTTTATTTGGAAGACAATTACGGATTTTTTACTTTGTGTGAAAAAATCTCTCATTTTAATCATTTGCCCTCTACATAATGTACTTACTTGGCGCTCCCACATCAAATCGGGGTCCATTTTCATTTGGAAGACAATTGCGGATTTTTTACCTTGTGTGAAAAAGTCTCTCATTCCAATCTTTCGCCCTCTATATACTGTACTTAGCTAGCGCTCCTCCATGAAAACGGGGCCATCGACATTTAAAAGACAACTACGGATTTTTTTACTTTTTGTGAAAAAGTCGCTCATTTTAATCATTCGCCCTCTCCATAATGTACTTACCCGGTGTTCCCACATCAAACTGGGGTCCATTTTCATTTGGATGACAATTACGGATTTTTTACTTTGAGTAAAAAAAGTCTCTCATTTCAATCTTTCGCGCTCTATATGCTATACTTAGCTAGCGCTTTTCTATGAAAACGGTCCCTATTTTCATTTGAAAGACAACTACGGATTTTTTTACCTTTTGTGAAGAAGTCGCTCATTTCAATCATTCGCCCTTTATATACTGTACTTAGCTAGCGCTCCCACATCGAATCGGGGCCCACTTTTATTTGGAAGACAAGTACTGATTTTTTACTTTGTGCGAAAAAATCTCTCATTTTAATTATTCGCCCTCTACATAATGTACTTACCCGGCGTTCCCACATCAAATCGGGGTCCATTTTCATTTGGAAGACAATTACGGATTTTTTTACTTTGTGTTAAAGAGTCTCTCAATTCAGTCATTCGCCCTCTATATACTATACTTAGCTAGCGCTTCTCCATGAACACGGGCCCTATTTTCATTTGAAAGACAACTACGGATTTTTTTACTTATTGTGAAGAAGTCGCTCATTTCAATCATTCGCCCTCCATATACTGTACTTAGCTAACGCTCCCACATCAAATCGGGGCCCATTTTCATTTGGAAGACAAGTACTGATTTTTTACTTTGTGTGAAAAAATCTCTCATTTTAATCATTTGCCCTCTACATAATGTACTTACTTGGCGCTCCCACATCAAATCGGGGTCCATTTTCATTTGGAAGACAATTGCGGATTTTTTTACTTTTTGTGAAGAAGTCGCTCATTTCAATCATTCGTCCTCTATATACTGGGGCCCATTTTCATTTGCAACACAAGTACTGATTTTTTACTTTGTGTGAAAGAGTCTCTCATTTCAATCATTCGCCCTCTACATAATCTACTTAGCTAACGCTTCCCCATGAAAATGGGGCCCATTTTCATTTGAAAGAAAACTACGGATTTTTTTACCTTTTGTGAAGAAGTCGCTCATTTCAATCATTCGCCCTCTATACGCTGTACTTAGCTAGAGTCCAAGCGCGTGAAAGTAAGAATATGTTAAACTTATTTTAGGCAATGCAGTAGTTTAAATTATAGCAATGTTGATTCAACTT